>NW_005842736.1:318459-323618 GCF_000455745.1 Alligator sinensis | reverse complement strand
ACCCCCTGCATAAGCAGGAAAGAGCGCTGGGTCTAGATGACCCCAGCTAGATACTCATCTAACCTCCTCTTGAAGACCCCCAGGGTAGGGGAGAGCTCCACCCCCCTTGGGAGCCCGTTCCAGACCCTGACCACTCTAACTGTGAAGAAGTTCTTCCTAATGTCCAGTCTAAATCTGCTCTCTGCTAGCTTGTGGCCATTATTTCTTGTAACCCCCGGGGGCGCCTTGGTGAATAAATACTCACCAATTCCCTTCTGTGCCCCCAAGATGAACTTATAGGCAGCCACAAGGTCGCCGCTCAACCTTCTCTTGCGGAGGCTGAAAAGGTCCAGTTTCTCTAGTCTCTCGTCGTAGGGCTTGGTCTGTAGGCCCTTAACCATACGTGTGGCCCTTCTCTGGACCCTCTCCAGGTTATCCGCATCCCTCTTGAAGTGCGGCGCCCAGAATTGCACGCAGTATTCCAACTGCGGTCTGACCAGCGCCCGATAGAGGGGAAGTATCACCTCCTTGGATCTATTCGTCATGCATCTGCTGATGCACGATAAAGTGCCATTAGCTTTTTTGATGGCTTCGTCACACTGCCGACTCATGTTCGGCAGTTCGACCCTTTCCACTTCCGTGCCACCCAGCAAGTCATTCCCTAGGCTGTAGGTGTGCTGGACATTTTTCCTCCCTAGGTGCAGCACTTTGCATTTCTCCTTGTTGAACTGCAAGGAGTGCTGTGTGCAAGACACCACTGTTCAGCAATAACAAGGCTTTAGGAGTGCCTTCTCTGGTTTTAATGTTCAGGAAAGAAGTAGGCTAAGAGTCCAGAGGACAGGAATAAGAAAAGACTGAGAGAGGGGACACAGGTATTTCAAATCTAAAGAATGTGAGGGTGAATTGGTCTCTGTGTTACTGGGAGTAGGATAAGAAAGGAATTATCTTAATGTGCAGTAAAAGCAGCTGTAACAACTGTAGGGGAAAAAAAATATTTAAGCACTGAAATGTTCTGCAGACAACTTACAAAATCTGTGTCACTGGTCATTACAAACTGTCAGACATGGCCCACATAACCCCTTGGGGGTGTCTTCCAGCCTTACATTTTTATAGACACAGCCAGATGAACAAGTTACTCTGAGGTAATTAGACTACTTCACAGTAACTGCCTATCAGTATAGGCTTAATCTGAAGGTAAGCTACAGCGGTTTCAAGAGGTCAAGAATAGGCACAGTGCTAGTTGCTGAGTACCTGATATTCTGCCCTCCCTTACTTTGTGGGAAATCTGGCCATGTGCCTGTACCCTAGTACCTTCAGTCCAAAATTATCGTTGAGATGGAATGAGAAAGATAAAGTCAGGTATTACCAGTCCACCTCCTAAACTGGATCTTTTATAAGTAACTGCCCCTTATTCTGTTAACATTTCATTAGTTAAAACAAAAAAAATGCAGGAAATCAAAGGCAAAGATTGCTTGGCAGCATTACGAGCTTCGGGCTCTTTCCCAAACCTTTCTCTGACTGGATTGCTCACTGCGGTGACCTTCCATCTAGGAGCAGCAAAAGTTCCACAGGCCAAACCGGCTTTCCTTCTGAAGGCTGAACAACAGCTCTACCTTCAACAGCAGAAGATTGGTAATCAACCCATGTTCCAAGACAAAAATCTATCATAATTTTAGCACTTCCTTAAGAGTAGCAATGATGCTTCAATAAGGAACAAAAGGAGTGCAAATATATTATAACATTAAAAAAAGGAAAAAGGCAGATATTTATTCTTCCCGCATTGTCTCTGGTCTGAAGAGGTCCTCTGCATAGAAAATTAAAGTCCAGAAACATGCTAATATGATGAATACATCATGAATATTGCTAGGTCTTTTTGCTTCATGTACCTCTGAAAACATTATTTTCAAGTGGCTTTAAAAGATGATCACTAATCTGCTATTGAAGAAGTCTTCCATGTATTAATTTGTAATTTAGAGGCCTGCTTTATTTATAGCATGCCAGTCTTAAATTTTAATAAACCTGCTATAGAAGGACTCTGTTCTCTTCATTTGACCAGACTATATTCCACTTTCTTCCACACACTGTATATAGAGGTGACTATAAGTAGGTGTATCCAGTAGGTGTGTATAAAGACGTGTCTTTTCACTAGCAATACTTGAAATCCGGAAGAGCCACGTTGGTTGGAGGGGGTCGAAAGCAGTTGGCTGTTACTTGAATGGACAGCTGAAGAGATTCTTTTCTGACGTTTTGGCTTGTGCATCTCCCATCTGTATGAGTATGGGCAGACATGTTTGTAAGGGGTTCTGATGTTTGCTTCTATAATGGTACACATCAAGTGGAGTGAAACCATTGTAGATCTAACCCCATTTCACTCGGTCTTAGAAGTGAGCTCAACTGCTGTAACTTTTGACAGAAATACACACCAGTACCAGTTGGAAGATCTTATACCGGTATAACTGACGTTTGTCCTCAGCTTGCGATATACATACCTTGCAAACCCTTGCAACTTGTGTTGATTCCAAGTTGTGCCATGTGCAACAGTACCAGCTTTAAAAAGCTTTCGCTTTCACAAAGATTCAGTTTGACAGTCTTTCCAAAATTAAAGAACCACATGAAAAATACTGATGTTTCAGGAGGCACTAGAAGTGAAATGCAGCACAGCTGTTTTTGGGTGTAATTCAACAAATTAGGGAAAAGAGCTATGGTCTGAGGGGACTTTACTCTTTAGTTCAGTTTAGTCAAGATACTTTCAGTTGTCAGCTGGAAAGAAAAAGAAAACCCATTCTTAGCCCCTCCATTACCTGGGCTCCTTATCAAACTGTCCTTTTTTTTGGAACACAAATATAGCAGTAACAAAAATACGAACTCTTAGTCATGGAAGCAAGGTTATCTAAGGGTATATTTTTTGAACTACACTTTACCTAAATTACAGAATGCAACTACTGTCTAGGATCTGAACTCAACATTTATTTCTGGTCAATCTAACTAGAGCCCTTCAGAGTTTGGGGTTTGTTTTTTTTCTGAACTATTTAGCAAGGCAATTACTTTTAACTTCTGAAAGTGATTTCTCATATTGACTTGACATTCTAGAGGAAATAATGTAGTGTTTTTGAGAGACAGCAAGTGTGAAAATAAGTTTCCATGAACCTCAGAGTCAAGTATACAGAACACTGAGAACTTGGATTTATTAAATTTTAAATAAAGTTCACAGCCAACTCAGTGATGATGTTGCCCACTGTTTAACATCAGTTGGGCAGTTTGGGTACACCTGCAAAGCATCCATGATTTGATTATTGTCCAACAAGAGTTTCATCAGTAGGTATTCTCGCTGGGCACGCACAGATGGTCCTTCTAGTGGTTTTATTAACTCTAGTTGTAGTAAATGTTCAAAAGCCTAAACACAAAAACCAAGATGTACAAAGTGAGATTACAATGAAAGTCAACGTGTTCCAAACCACATTCTGCATTTTGAAAAGTCCATGTATAGTTTTATCCCCAATGCCAAAATCTGAAGTATAGCATACATTTTTAATCAGTCACCTCACTCACAATGGAGAGAAATGTTCATCTCTCTCAAGCGTATTATTTATTAATATGGGGGGAGAAAGCAAAACCAGAACAAGTCAGGTGGTATGTGCACTGTTTTACCACTTCCAAAAGTTCATAAATCTGACCAGAGGAAGCAAGCCTTTAGATACCAAGATACTTTTGAAAAAGAAAACCCACAAAAGACCTATTAAATCAAAAGTACTTTTTCATAAGATAAGCAAGATACATTGAGTTAACCCAACTGTCAGACCTTCCTATGGAATTCTCACAGATGAAAAAAAACAGCTCTAACTTGAACACCTCATTCAGTCTAAAGAACAAATTACAAAACTTGTGGAGTTAGGAATTTACTGGCGATTTCTGTTCAACTTTAGAGGCAAAATTGGAATGCTTTTCAAAAGACATAAGCTGTCTGTCTCTGGGAACCATGTTACACATTCAAATTAAAGTTGGATGGAAACCAGCTCTAAAGTTGTTACACATGCTCAAGCACTAACTTTATAGTTGGCTGGCCTTTTTTTATAGCTGCACAGTCACTTTTATGGTGTGATAATTACTTTGCACTTATGGCCAGTCTCTTTTGCATGTGCGGCTAGTTTAAATTTAATGCACGATTAACCACTTAGTCATATGTTATAAGTAGCAAGGGCCTGGTACTTGACCTTTGATGCTATTAATTTTACATTATGAAAAATTAGAGATAAGACAAAGCTAGAACCAAGACCATCACCACCAGCCAGAGTATGATATACCTTATTTAGTAAAATAAATGATAAGATACCAGAAATTTAAGGGCCATTGTCTCATTACATTTTATGCCTATTTACATTAATGCCTACATTAATTCTACCCTTTTGCACCTTTAGCACAAATTCTGCCCTTTTGCACCTTTAGATCATTAAAGCCCTTGCTACATATTACATATATTACACAATTAACTGTGCAATAAATCTAGACCAGTCACAAGTGCAAAGTAATTATCACACACAAAAATGATTATCCAGCTTTAAAAAGAGCTATGAAGTTAGTGCTTGAAAATGTGTAACAACGCTACAGTTAGTTTCTATCCAGCTTTAATTTGAACATGTAGCAAGGCCTTAAGTGTTCATAGGATCATGGAAGCGACCTCACAAGGGTCATCCAATTCAGCCCCCTGCTCAAAGCAGGATTGTCCCTGACTGTCCAACCTGCTCTTGAAAGTTTCCAGGGATGGAGATTCCACAACTCCAGGTTGCCTGTCCCAACGCTTGACCTCTCATAGTCAAAAAGTTCCTCCTAATCTCCAACATAAATTACCTTTGCTGCAGCTTCAAGACATTGCTCATAGTCCTATCCCCTAGAGCCACAGAGAAAAAGTCTAATCTCAATCCTCTCTGTAATTGCCGTTCCGATATTTGAAGGCTGTTCTTAAATTCCCCTCAGTCTTCTCTTCTCCAGCCTAAACAAACCTAGCTCTTTCAGCCTTTCCTCATAAATCTTGCTTCCCAGGCCATGGCCATTTTTATCACTCTGCATTGGTCTCTCTCCAAACTGTCCACGCCCCTCTTGACATGTCGGGCCCAAAACTTATACTAGGAGAGGCCTCATCAGTGCTGAAGAATCACTTCCTTTGATTTGCAAGTGGCCTTCCT
>NW_005842736.1:315922-318428 GCF_000455745.1 Alligator sinensis | reverse complement strand
AAGGTCCAGTGTAGCTGGTTAGCTTAAATTTAATTCTGCATTCTCTGCCTTGTTACAATTACAGGCTAGTTATTGCAATTGAAAGTTAATACAGTTATGATCCAGAATAAGCATTCAGGACATGCATGTGGGGATGGTTTTATTTCCTTTCCCCACAAGAGCAAGAAAGGTGCAGGTCATCCAAATAAAAGTTGATTTGACAGAGAGAATTTTTTGCTGTTCATCCCCTCACTTGCACGGTATGCATCTTAGAAGTTTGACTTATTTGTTCTGTTTTCTTCCTATCCCCCAGACAGCTGGGTTCCATAGTAGCTAGAGACTACTAAAACACATTTAAAAGATAAAAGGAAAAAAAACTACATGCAATTCTAAAATCGTCCATCATGGACAGAAACATATATGTTTATATTTTTCATATATATGTGTGTGTGTGTGTGTGTGTGTGTGTGTGTGTGTGTGTGTGTGCGCGTGCGCGTACTTTTTTATCCCTTTGAAACTGGAAAATTTGCACCGACTGAAAAATGTCTTTTTTTCTAAGGAATATCGTCATAAGCCTGAGTTTATTTATGGCTGCTTCTCAGTGGACTGGTTTAGGTGTGCCCATACTTACAACCAGTTTGACCCCTCATGGAATTCAGAAGTCAGCACAGTACTGTCTGGATTTGCTTTGAATTAATCCATTTTGCTATATTACGTAAAGATGAGCAAAGGGACCAGGAACTGGCTGAGAGGATAAAAGCCAAAAGAGCATTAGTCCAGCCAGAAGGCCAAAAAGGGATATGCTGGCAGCACAACTGGTTGTTGTGGGGTTCAACTAAGACCCACTCTTCTTAACTCTGTTTCATTCTGCAGCATGCAACATGTGTGCATTTATTTTATATAAGATAGTATTATACAAGAGCGCATATATTATTAGGTGACAAGTACCCATAACATCCAGCAGAGGGCAGTACAGTACTGTGCAATGTAAATGGCTACAGGGACCAAAAAAGTAAGAAAAATGGCAAAGTTGATCATTACAACTTTTGGATCTTTTCATTCATTAGGTAACATTCACTCACTTTGTATTTGGGTTGTGTGAGGCTCCTAAGCATCAAGAGAACAGATGATGTGCTAGTACACACAGTTGAATGCTTACCTAGAATTGCAATATAGAATAGTTTACATATGCAAGAAACAGGTTACAAAGAGACTTTACCTTCATGACAACAGGTTTCTCAAAGTTGTACACAGAGTGCGCCTTCCTTTGAACAAACTTCTGAAATTCTGTTCCAAATAAAAAAAAAAATTGTTTATTGTTAAAGACAACTGATTGCTGCAATTTTATTTAAAAAACCCAAACAAACACCCCCACACACTCACCGTTATACACCATCTGAAAGTTAAAGGGTTCTCCTTCATAAACATCATTTAGGTGCTTCATAGCTATAATTAAGCAGATTTCCAGCACAGACAAACCTACATGAAGAGGTGGAGAAAACAATAGTTTCATGCATGTTAACATTAAAAATCCAAGTATTTTATATACCACATTAAGATTGTTTAAAAAAACAACCCATCAATGCAGAAGACTGCTGATTCAGGATTTGGTTTTTTTAGTTGTTACACACTTTGTTCTAAAGACCTTTTTCAGCAGAAGTGCAGCTAACAGGTACCTTCCACTGCAGGCTTTGCTTACAGCCGTCACTGAATGAAGCACTCGCTGGCCACGCTCTTTAGCAACACATTTTCCAGCAGAGGCTGAATAAGAGTTGCTTGAGACTGTTTTTATATTTTGGTTTAAATTAAATGTAGATAGCTAGCCTCATAAGACTCTTGGGGAAGTGAGAGAAGATCGTCAGTTTCTTTTCCTTCTGGCATTAAGACCATCTGTATATTATTTAAATATGTTAAAGATTTTTCCGCTCTCCATGAGAGAGTCCTTTTGAAAAACCAAGACAAATCAGGTGGTTATGTACACTGCTTTACCACTTCCAAAAGCTCATAAGTTTAAACAGAAAGCAAGTCTTTAGATACCAAGATGCATTTGAAAAAGAAAGAAAACGCACAAAAGCTATAAAATCAAACAAAAGCCATGGAACCTTATAGTCATTAAGATCCTGACTCTTACGACAAGTTTGCCCCCTACATAAAATTACAAATAATTTCTTTATCTTTACCAATTAAAGTTAATTGCGCTCACTCAAATGACATCATCAGGAATAACTACAATTGTGCATAACTCATCCACCTTAGTTATCCAATTATCAGTGATATCAAACAGCGAAGTCCTCCCCCTTCCTCCCCCTCCCAGAACTGTAGGTATCCATGATTCCCAATGGTGCTTTAAACTGCACTACAAAGTGAGGCAGGTCAGTGCGAGCAGCTCAAGTATGCTATCACTTCAGGAAGCTGAATTATCCTGTATATGAAATTAAACCTTATTTGCAAGAATCATTAAAAATCAAACCTGACTGGAATAATCGAAAACCTGACCACAAAATAAGTTTTGTCACTGTCCACAACA
>NW_005842736.1:315500-315891 GCF_000455745.1 Alligator sinensis | reverse complement strand
GGTCCGTGGTGCGGGGGGGGGGGGCGGGGAAGAAACTACTGATGTTGAACATTTGGAAGCATATTTAGATCCAAACCGCCCACACTTCGGAAACAAATTAGCGGAAGACACCCTATCGTCTTCAACTTAAAGGAGCAGAAATCAATTTCCATTCAGATTGCTTCTTTAACCAAATGTACTGGCTGCTTTACCTGGATAAACACTCAACCACCTTGTTCACTTAAGTCCCAGTCTTGTTTAGTTATCAAGTATCTACCAGGTTGTCTAGTTCTGATGAGAACCTGAACTCAGAATCAATATGATATACCAAGATGTGGGGGGTGATACCAAGATGTGGGGGGATGTGGGCACAATAGAAGGGAGCAACAGGCTACAGTCGGACCTTGACAGG
>NW_005842736.1:298462-315452 GCF_000455745.1 Alligator sinensis | reverse complement strand
TGCATCCACAGATGCATTTCAAGCAGGACCAAGGAGGTGATCCTCCCCCTCTATGCGGCACTGGTCAGGCCGCAGCTGGAGTACTGCGTCCAGTTCTGGGAGCCGCACTTTAAGAGGGATGTGGATAGCATCGAGAGGGTCCAGAGGAGGGCCACTCGCATGATCAAGGGACAGCAGGGCAGGTCCTACAAGGAAAGGTTACGGGACCTGAACCTGTTCAGCCTCCAGAAGAGAAGGCTGAGGGGGGATCTTGTGGCCTGCTATAAACTAGTCAGGGGGGATCAACAGGCACTGGGGGAGTCCCTGTTCCCCTGAGCGCTGCCAGGAGTGACCAGGAATAACGGTCACAAGCTGGTGGAGGGAAGGTTTAAGTTGGACATCAGGAGGCGCTACTTCACGGTCAGGGCGGCCAGGGTCTGGAACCAGCTTCCAAGTGAGGTGGTGCAGGCTCCCACCCTGGGGGTTTTAAGAGGAGGTTAGATGACCATCTAGCTGGGGTCATTTGACCCCCAGTACTCTTTCCTGCCGTGGCAGGGGGTCGGACTAGATGATCTGCCCAGGTCCCTTCCAACCCTAGAAACTATGAAACTATGATAGCACTGCACCCCAAAACATCTACCCTAGTGGCCTCAAACACATTGAATATAAGGGTGATAAAACAGAGCCTTGAAGAAAACCAAGGGAGATGGCTCACCTGCCTCCAGGACTACCACCTACAACAGAGCTGTCCAACTGGTGGCCCCCAGGGGCTAAATTGTAGCCCCCAGGCTCCTGCCTGGCTGCTGTTCCCCCCACTGCTCCAGCTGCAGCAGCAGCCGGGGTCTCTAGGCTCCCCCTCTCCAGCTTCCCTGGCCTGCCACTGCCCTAGGAGCAAGGCCATACATCATGGCACAGCTGGCAGTGAACCCCACAGCCCAGGATGCACAAGTGGCATGGTGCAACAGGGAAGCTGGGCCTGTAGTACAGTGGGCAGGTGTAGGGAGCAGCAGCTGGGGAGGTGCGTGCAGTGCTGCAATGGGAGTGCTCGGGTGCACAATGCAACAGTGGGGAGGGCATGGAGCCAATGGCCCCTGGGCCACTTAGCCTGACTTACAATAAACAAAACAAGATTGATTACAGAGGGTGGAAAACAAAAACCCGTTCACTTCTTAGCCTTTGGCAGAAAAAGGTACATTTTTCATTTTTATACCTAGAAAACTTTAGTTTCTTGTCCTCTAATTCAGACATATTTCATTAGCTCTAAAATCCCACATAAATTTTTGTATTTGACATGCAACAAGAGCAGAAAGCAAACAAAATTCTAGTATGGAAGTAACTGACACCTATACTGATCAATCAAGATAAGCAGCCCTTCACTGCTTTGCTAGTAACAAAGACGACTTAAATACCTTAGGCTCTAGTTCCAAATTCAAGATTTAGATAACTCAAACCTCCTGCCTCCTATAACTCCAGCAAATAAATGTGCCCAAAATAAGATACCTAGTGCCTAAAGCCCACTCAGATCTTACTAGTGTTACAAACCAAAGTATTTGAGTCAAGCCTGTGCCTTATCGGCAGGGATCCCCGTTTCCCAGCTGGAGTGCCCAACCAGCTGCAAACCCCCCTATTCCCTCAGCCAGCTTGGACACCCCCTGGCTGAGCACTCCGGCTGTGAGGGGGGCGGGTTGCAGCTGGCCAGGAGTAGTGGGGGTTTGCAGCAGGCTGAGCATTCTGGCCAGGAGTGAGCAGGTTGCAAACCCTCTCCTGGCCAGAGTGCCTGGCTGGGGAGTACCCAAGCTGGCTGGGGGCTGAGGGAGCAGGGAGATTTGCAGGTGGACAAGCACTCCAGTTTGCAGCTGGCCAGGAGCAGCGGAGGTTTGCAGCCAGTCAAGTGCTCTGGCCGGGGAGTGGGGAGGCTGCAAAACCCCTCCTGGCCAGAGTGCCCAGCTGGCTGCAAACCTCATCGCTCCATCAGCTAGCTTCCCTTCCCAGCCTTGCCCAGCAACCCCCAAGCCCCACTTACCTCCAGCAAGAAGAGTCAGCCTGATGCAGTCTCTAGTAAGTGCAAGGGTTGGGTAGCCCACCCTTCCCCCTTTCCCTTCCCCTCCAGGCAGGGTTGAGGGTTTCCCGCCCCTTTTGCAAACAGCTCTTGTAGGCTGGAACTCCCCCGCTGCCACTTCTGAGCCTGGGTGGGTGAGCCTGGAGCAGGCACAGGGTGCATGGGGTTGGAACTATGCAGCACAAGTCCCCACTGGTACTGCAGGTCTGGGGCCAGCGGCAGTGGCATTTGGAAGGAACCGCTGCCACCTCAGCTGCCTAGAAAGGCAGTCCAGCCACAAAGCCTCCCCAGCCCCACTGCGTGCCAAGTGGGCAGCAGGATGTGCCATAGGTGGGCGGTGTAGAGCAGGGACAGGGTAGGCTGGGTCGGGGCCGTGCCCAGGTTCCAGCTGATCTGCTGTGGTGGGGGGGTGAATCTGGGGTGGGCTGGGGCTGCATGCTCTTGGCACTGGCAGGGAGGAGCCACGATGCATGGGCTCCAGGCTGTTGTGGGGCAAGAAGGGTCCCATGTATACCCCATCATACCCACAAACACTCCCCTGCAAACCCCACAACCATGCCCACCCCAACACACAATCACACATCCCACAAACACCACACCCAGACACACCCTCCCTCCCCCCCCCACACGCTCCTCCACACACAACCATGCACCTCTGGGGGGGAGCCCCACTGCTACATACACGCACCTACATACCCCCACATCCCCACACTCCCCCACAAACCAAATCACCTACATCCAAGAGGAGCACTTCTGAGTAGGGCTGAGCAAAATTCTGGCAGCCGTTTCATTTTGAAGTCATTTGGGGCTGTTTCAGCACCCAAAACACTGAATCTGAATCAAAACGGAAGGCTCCGAAACAACTCTGAAATGAATCGGAAGGCTCCAAAACATTTCGGAAAGGTTTTGGAGAATTTTAGAGTTTCGGAGCTAGGCTTGCAGGGAAACAAAAGCTAAGAGGAAGGGGAAGGGAGGAGGAAGGGGAAGCAGGGGGGAAGGAAGGACTGCTTTGATATTGACATCTAGCTCCTGGTTCAATTCCCCAGCTTTCTTATCTCTTCCCCAGCTCTTCCTGGGGGGTGTGGGCCCCTGATCTGCGTGTGGGGTTTCAGCAGGCTGCCACTGCAGGCTGGCGCTTTGCACAACCCGCACCCGGGAGACCTGCTCAATGCAGTCCGTGCTGAGCACCAGGAAGACTGCAGTGCTGCCACTGGCCCCAGCCTGCAGAGGCAGCCTGCTGAAACCTGGCGCACAGATGCAGGGGCCCACCTCCCCCCGGGGAAGAGCTGGGGAATCAAACTGGAGGCTGAGGGATCTCTGCTGTGTGACCGGGCTTCCTCAGGGAGCAGAGATTAGCGCCAAGGTCTCCTCTCCGCTACTGTCTGCCCTGTTTAGCCCCACATCTCTGCTCCCTGTGAAGCCAAGCCATGCACGGCAGGCAGTGGAGGTGAGGAGACCCCTGGTGCAGCTCTCTGCTCCCTGCAGAGCAGTCACATGGCAGGGACCAGCAGGCTTGCTCACCACACTCTACACTGCTTCCCTACCCCAGGACTCAGCATGACAAGGATCAGAGATCCATGCAGGGGTCTCCTTGCCTGCAGAGAGATCAGTGGCCTTTCCCCTCCCCCAGATGAGCCACACATGGCCACATCCTGCTCTCCGCTGGGGCCCCAAGCCCCCAGCCCCGCCTGGCTGGATAGGGCTGTATGAAGCTTCCCTTGCAGCCCATTCGAAACAGATTTGGAGGAGATTCAGTGGAGCTGAATCTCCAAAACAAAACAGGGCAGTGATCTGAAACACTGAAATGAATCACTGTCCTCTGAAACAGCCAAATCTGAAACTGAATCAAAATACAGCTGTTTCGCATAGCCCTACTTCTGAAGGCAAGGGGAGGTACTTCCGGTGGCAAAGTTCAGGGGGTGAGGGCTGGGACTTCCAGTCCCAAGATGGTAACCAAGGGGCAGAGTATCTGTTAAGGGGTGGGGCTACCCTCGTGGCCCTCGACAGCTCACTAAAACTCGTTAAGCAGCCTTCCACCTGAAATAATTGCCTGCCCCATGCTACAGTGTTCCCTTGCCTGCCATTGCAACCTCTGCTTGCAGTCACCACCAAATTAGGAAGTCCAAACTCTCATTTGCCAAGCTTTCTGGGATTGCATTTTTCAGTGGAGGCTGAATTAGGGGGGTGAGAATCGAAACAGCCTTTTGCACAGAGCAGAGATGGCAGAATGGGATTGATGGCCCATAGCAGTAGCTAGATAGGAAGCTGTAGCTCCTTTTAATAAAAGGTCAATGACCCCTGGTATAAGGCACTCGCTGAAGAAGGAGGAAGTCCTGATTTCCACAAATACTTGTATAGTATTTTATCTACCTACATTATGTTCTGGCACCTAACTGTCCCTTTGCACTGAATGGGGAGGCCACATGCCTAGTGTAGGGCTGTGGATTCTATCAGGTGCTGCAACATGCAGTGTTGTGGCATCCAAGTTCTTCTGCAACTCTAGTTCTTGGGAGCAAAACAGATGTTCCTGCTTTTGTTCAGAACAGTGGTAGGACACTGCAAAATAAAAATATTTTTCCTTTACCTGTACTTGTGCTGGGAGAAAGAAAAGAACCTCACAGGCAATCAGTCTGGCACTCACAGAGAACTCACGTTCACTATAAATATATATACAATATGAAGAGATGGTGGAATTTTTACCATGCACAATGTTAGCTTTTGAATCCATTCTACACATCTTGCTTGCTTCCAAAAGGTCTGATGCAGTAATAAGGGGGTGAGAGACAGTTCTGCCACATAAAGAAAGCATCTGAAAAGAAAGGAAAAAGTATTTCTGCTATATAACTGATGATTTATGCTGTATTTGGACATTCATATTTGAAAGGGTATGCGCTTGATAAATACATTAGAGACATCCATGAATAAAACTGGCGTGTGTACGTGCGCGCATTTGCGCACACATGTATTAGAAACTCTGCAGTACAAAAGGTTTACTAAAAAACTACTAGCTACTAGAGAGAGAGTCTATCAATACAACTCATAAAACAGGCCAAGCTTCAATTATTAGTTCTGATGACAAGACTACAGAGAAATCTTACATCTGGTAAACAGACAGCATAATGTAGTGCCTGGCCAAAATATAGATTCCAGGTACAAAATGACTATCAGACAGCAATGGCTCGGAAAATTATTCAAAGCATTCTGAAAGGCTGTATCAAATTTCAATTGAGAACTGGCTTTTAAGCACTCCTTATAAATGAATTAGCTTCAGTTTGACATTCCAGGGACTAGTCTACTAAAAGTTACTTATGTGCAACATTTTAATGGGAGTCTTTTATGTAAAGGTGCAATTCCTTCAATTAACTTACATAACGTAAGGAGTTAGCCGAAGCAAACTGTAATCAAAACTCCCAACCGCCACATGACTGTCATGCAAGATACAAAATGATATTTAATAGGGAGAACCCAGCTGAAACTGTTAGAAAACAACATTAACTTTGCAGTGGATACAACATCAAATATCTGCGATTTAGTTGCAAGACCCTTCAGTTGCCAATCATAGAAAATTAACTTCCAATGAAATTTTAGCCTATGAAAATGTAGTGTGTATAGAAATGTATTAGCTTCACACCAGATTGGCATGCTCACTCTTGATTTTGAATGACAGCTGATATACTGGACTAAAAAAGTTTAGGTTTTATACAAAAACTACAAATTAAATGCTTAACATTTATATTCATATTTTATTATTTTTACCGCTTAGGCAATGTTATTCTTCAATAAAAGGAAATTAAAAAACTGATATGCCATTTAATTTTCTAAACCCTCATAATTTGGGGCACAAGGTAGCAAAAGAGAAACTATATGTTACTTCTTAAATAGAAAAAAATTGTTTGTGGCTTTCTGGCTTGTTTGAGACCACTGGTAATTTCCAACCCACACAGGATTAATTGGTTTTTCTGGCATCCATTTAACTTAAAGTGCTTTACTGTAATTTAAGTGACCAGACCATCATGGTCAAAGTATTACTCACTGGCAACATTTCTTCTCTTCCACCTACCTGTTAAGAATTATACTCGGTGTCAGGAAGAAGAGGTAAAGGAACTGGATGCTGTCTAAGGCAGGGGTATCAAACTCAGACCACACAGGGTGGTTTGGGCCCACAGACAGGCCCTGCACACTGCATAAAGTGTGCCTTGGACTGGCCCTGCCTGACCAGTTCTGCATGTGGTATGCAGGGCCAGTTCAGGCTACATAGGCAGCACTGTGGGCCAGATGAGAAGGTTGTGCATGCTGAATCAGACTCATCTTTGACACCCTTGATCTCAGGTCATGGTTCTGAGCCTCTTTAGACTCAGGTCACACATTGGGTGTTTTTTTACTATGAAAAAGGAGCAGTTTTTAATAATGGATTCCTAACTGAAGTCTCTGGGTTTACCTTGTGAATCACATTTGCACACTTAACATTGTGTGGCACCCCAAGACACCCTTAAAAGTACCTCAAGGCACCCAATGTGCACTGGCACCCTGGTTGAAAATCACTGATCTAGGTCCAGAGACAAGATTTTGTTCCTTTCTTGCCAGCTGAAGGACACTTCCATGGGGGAATCAGAATGAGAAACCAGCAAGTCTTCACAACTGACAGGCTTAGCGTAGAATGGAAAACGTGTAGAACAGTGAGAGGACTACAACGTTCAGTTACAACTTTTAGTGACTTTTTTTTGTTGTAAGCCACTCTCCTCCCCCATCTTAATTTAGTGAAAAGTACATCTACAGAGGACAACTTGCCTTAAGTGAAGCTTACAGCAGTGAACGGCTGAACTCCAATTCCACCATTTATTTACAAATGCATGCAGACACAGAGAGATGACTGCCTTGTAGCTAGTGAAAACCACATACCCTCTACACTAATGGAGGCCAACCTTTTCGGCAGGCATGCCAGAAATTAGCACCTCACTGTCCCCAAGTACCACCCTGATCTCTCTGCCCTGCTTTCTTGCATCACCTATGCTGTAGGTTTGCCACCCCTGCTCTACACCACTAAGATGGTTGTGAGAGAGTCTGTCTTTACTAACAAACTGTAGAATGGTCAGATTTAGCCGCCTAGTTTCTAGCCAATTAAAGAAAGTGTCCTGCACACCTATTTACCAGTAGATTTGCTTCTGTTACAATACTATACTTGTTCAAGTTTTCTGGATCACTGAGTTTGGGCAGAACAATCTGACCACATTGTCAAAATGTAGGAAGTGAGCTTTCACTAAAAGAAGAACAAGGGGCGAAAGATTAGAAGTGTTCCTATTCCCTTATTTTAGCAAGGGAGAAGGATTAGAGGAGGCTAACAAATACTAACACGGCTTCTCAACACTCATGAGAATGGAAAATACTGCTGGATGATAGTCCTGTTTAAGGAGGGCCTGGGGATTTTGGTAAATCACAGACTTAAGAGTCAACAATATGATGTAATCTCCAAAAAACCAACAGAATTTTGGGCTGCATTCACAGGGGAATAGTAAGACAGACATCAGGTGATAGTACCACTACTTGGCTCTAATTAGATCTCACCTAGAGTTCTGCAAGTAGTTCTGGGCTCTGCATTTGTTGTAGAGCAGTGATTCATAATTGGGATGCTGCAGCATCTTGGGGTACTATCAGACCCTTTCTGGGGTGCTACAGGGTGCCACACTATCAGCACTATTACATGTGCAAACACCTACACATGCAATAATACACAAGATAAACATAAGATCAACACAGAGATTTAAAATAGGAATCCATAATGTCAAAAAACATTTTGGTATTTTTAAGTTCTTTGCAACAAAAGAATTGCTCTATTATTTTTCCAAAGTCAAAAAATAAGTGAAAACTAAAAGCTGGCATTTTCCAAGGTGTGCCTTGAATCTAAACAACAGGCTACCTAAAAAGGATGAGAACCACTGTTGGAGAGAATAAGGATCCAGACAAGAGCAAAGATGAAGGGGTTGAAATGGTAGACACGGGAGGATAAGGCTGAAACATTTTCTCCATGTCTAGCATGGAGAAAAGAAGATTTGGGGTGACAGCAGTTTCACAGGCTGCCAGGAGATGACAGAACATGAAGCAGCAGGTTTGAACTACAGCAAAACAGATCTAGATTTAGTTTCAGGGGAGAAAAATGTGCTTCCTAACTTTCAGAACAGTGGGACAATGGAACAAGCTGCCCCATGATGGACACACTAATGTCTTCCAGTTGGAGAATAGGCAAGTATGGAAAGTCTGGGATGATTTAGGAACAGTACATTCTTGCACAGATACAGAAGTTGGACTAGACAGCCTTTTACTTTCCTTAAAACCTGATAATGTGAGTAAGATTTCAGAGAATCAAAGGTAGGTATAAATTCTAAGATCAATAAATATTCTAGAAAGTGTGTGTACACTTGCATATGAAGTGCAAAACATAACAAGGCACTCACATATAATGAGAATATCCACTTACTCCGTAACAGCTCAGTGTAGACAAGCCTTAAATCTTAGTATATGAAGGAAGGGGGGAAAAAAAGCATAGGAGGCAGCAAGCAGGAGGAGAGGAAGGTTGTGCTGTTACTTACTGATTTATAAAACCCAAGCACATACATGTCGTCTGGAAAGGGAGGAAGAACTCAAAGGGCAGTTGGTTGCAAGCTTTGAGAGGAAGCAGAGTTATGCAAGAAATTAATCTTTTTGGACAAGATGACAGAATAAAGGAGTTCATAGGGAAAGCAGTTAAGTGTTCAGCAATAATAAGATGTAAAAAGCAAAGAATCGAGGCAGAAAATCAAGTGGAAAGTAGCATCTCAAAATGTTTTAGTTTCCTATTCCAATGTTTTTTGTTCTATAGATGCATACACTACCTGAGCAAAACAAAGATGTGTAACAAAACAGTATCAAAAACCTACCAATTAAAAAAGAAGCAGTTCAAGCATAGCTTAACACACAATAAAACGTAAGCGCACTTACAGGCTACTGTATGAATAAGAAATAAAAATCCAAGAGATTATGTTAATACATACCAAGAGCATGTGAAGTGATCGCAGGTCTTTGCTATGGTGGAAGTGATTTTGCAAAACATCTTGCACTGTTTTGTCTTCTGAAAGATGCTAAAAATGGAGTTTGAGACGCATTTGAGCTAGCTGATAAGATTAGCACACAAGTTTTTGTTCATCTGGGAATTTTTCAGTTAGGTAATTTTTATGTTCAAGAGTAGTCACTGAGTTTTCCCCCTGTCCCCCAGTTTTTCAAGGGGTGGTTCTTGTCACACTCCATATACCTGCATGAGTAGTATTTTGGGAAAAAAGTGAGGTGGTTGTATGTCATTATACTACACAGTAGGATACAAAATCATGGCCATTATTTCTTAACTAGTTCCCTTCTAATCCAGAGATACTAAATGAACATATTTAGATTAAACACTTGAGATTATCTCAGAACTGTAGTTTTTTTTCCTGAGAAGCCTATAAAAAGATACATAAATCTGTATTTATCTGGCTTTGTTATTTAGTAAAATAGCTTAAAATTGTCTAATAAAAGATATCAGTTATATAACAGTAAAGATTAACTACTCACTAAGGAAGTAAAGTTTGCTGTTTGTGATGCTTCCCTCCATTGCACATTACTTAGGACTTTTGGTTTTCTGCTCCAGTAATTAAGTCTTTCAAAAAGATAGGGATTATTATCTCTTCAGTTAAGAATGCCACTACTCAGTTACGAATAGAGTACTTCCACAGTATTGAGGTTCTTTATACAGTTAAATCTTCCACACTCCAACTACCTCTTTGGTGCTCAGAGATCAGATTTCAGTTTTCTGTCACTATTATAGTTAATCTCAAAACAGCCTCAGTCTGTAGCAGCTATAACCCTAAAATTAAAATTTAACCAACGTTTAAATTGCCATGGCTACTTCGGATACCACCCTGGTACAATTTTGATGTTACTGACCAAAGGTGTCCAACTCATCTTGTCCTGTGTGGGGCAAGTGGCATGGGGAGAGTCTGCAGGTAGCAGCATTAACTGCCATGGATCCTGGAGCTGCAGCAATCTTGCAGATCCAATGACATGGCTCAGTGCTCCAGATCTCACCCAGGGGATTCTGCACAAGTCCAGAAATTTGTTGCCAGGATGAACAGCTACAGTATTAATTGCCACAGCTCCAGGAGTACAACTTGGGCAGAGTGAACTGGTTAAGAAGCAGCTGCTCACAAATCAGAAGTTGTTGTTGCCCCTGTTGCCCCGGGTGCCTGGTGTGTCCCTGCACTGCTGACACCAGCTTTTCAAAACCTAGCTATATCTTTAAAAAGTACAAGGTAATTTAAAAGTGTACTAAAGAAGCCTAAAGTGTTTAGTTAAAAAAAAATGCACACCGATTAATTTCCTCTACCACTGAAATGCAACCATTTAGAAATTACACCAGCATGAAGAAAAGTAATAAGAACCTCTTTCCTCCGTCAAAAAAACAAATCTAAAAATCTGCTCAGCAATATCAGATGGCACTTGATTCACCAGATACTGCCCTTCATATGGAAGGTAGATGGTTACTATTACTATTAAAGTTTTAATTGTATTAACACTTCAAAGAAGAAAGCCAACACATGTTTTGCAGCAAATTCCTCTCATGTGCAGGAAAGACCTTTATTAGGAAATGTTGAAAATTATGGTTAATTACATGGTTTTGTAGAGTTGGAAGGCAAAATAGGACCCTGGGCACAGTAGCTACATGGATACCTAGTTGGTGTATGTTAGTGCAATCTAAGACATGCAGTTAGTCATGCAGCCTACAACAACTCTGCACATTTATGTATTAAACTTATGATTCCAAACTTCTCATTATTATATATCTTTTGTTTCAAGTTACCTGAACATTCTTATTCCATTTCTGAGTGAAAGACTTGTCTGGAAATTCTGCAGGTAAAGATAACTGTTCTTTAAATATTTTAAGGTATTGTTTAAAATCGAATGAGTTCATCAAGTATATCTGACGGTGGGAGAACCTTGACTTCACTCTCTTTTCCAGGAGCTCCAGAATATCCTTGTTAGAAAGAAAAGGACCTCTTTTATTACAGCTTTTTATCTAAGCTAAAAGAAATACAAGATACAAACAAAGCACACATAGGGAAAATACTTTAAAGTTGGGATTTATTATTCTCAGGGTTATAACAAAGAGTTTCCTTTTTAAAATAAATTGACAGTATCCTTCAAATGCCTAACCCCAAGCAATCCATGTGCTATAGTACACATCACACAGTAATTAGTTGCTAGGATACTCATTTTCCCCCATAGATTATGTAAATATTTCAATTGCTTTGGTTTATATTCAAGGAGTTTCAGCCACTTTATCAAGGTTCTAGACAAGTTGTCTCTTTAGCAGACATGTGTAGGTTGGTAGCTGTCATTTCACATGCCTTTTGCCAGGCTAGAGAGATCCTACGTCAAAAATCTCAAGATTCAATATTTCTCTTCTGAAGATAATGGTGGTTGTTTGCTCCAGGAGAATTCTTAAGCTGTTTTTGAGCAAGAATAATCATGTCTTGCCTCTGGAGGCAGCAGACAGCTTGACATCAGAAGGAACCTATGACAATTTCTACAAAAGAAACTAGTTACTTTGCTCCTACTCTTTTTTTTTTTTTTTTTACTTGCCCTGAAATCAGGATGACTTGGGCTTGAAATAATCTTATTCTGATGCAAGAAAAGGAAAAAGTCCCCACGCACGTTAGAAGTAAAATCTGTATTAACAGGACAAAACACTGGAGCAAAGAACACAATCCGTTGACCTACTATAGTGTCAAACCTTTACTCTTAAGTAGTGACCCTCAGACGCTAAGGCTGTGTCCACACAAGTGCGGTCGTTTGTTTCCCTGGGGACAAGAAGCAGTGGCACACTTTGTGCTGCTGCTTCTTGTCCCCGGGAAATGCCCATACCCTGTGCCCTCTGGCATGTGGCAGGTTACCCCAGAAGGGTTAAGGGAGGCTCAGTCCAGCAACTCTGCTGGCCCCAGCAGCCTTACCTGTGGTCCTGGGGGCCTTGGAGAGCTGCAGCCACATTGCTCCTGCAGCTGAGAGCCTGGTCAGCAGCTGGAGCATGGCTCCAGCAGGCCAGGCTCTGGTTTTGAGCAGTGTGCACTGCCACCACATGCACCACCCCTCTTTTTTTTTTTTGATTCCGAGACCTCCCAGGGTCAAGCTCCCTCCCCCTCACGGTGCAAGGTAAGAGCACAGGGAACACCTGAATGTGCAGTATGTGGCGCTGCAGACAGGGCTGCAACACCATATACTGCACAGCCGCACTCATCTGGATGCAGCCTAAGATTCGATGAAGACTTGAAAGATTTAAAAGATTTTTGCACAGATTTCATTCTTGAATCTAATCGAGAAGATAGGCCATAGGGTGAAGAGAGCAGAGAACTCAGACGCAGGAACCCATAGAAGACAAGGCTCCTGACATTATTAGTTAAACGAAATCCAACATTAAATAAGAAAGTGACGCATCCCACTTATGTTCTAAAGAAGGCCATGGACTTTCTAGGATAGCCCTCTCACTACCTTACATTACGTTCTAGGTCATCTTGCTTTAAGGTCAAAATGGAAACTGTTGAAATAATCATTATTCTTTTTCTAGATGATTACTTCTAACATTATCCAAGGTCAATGTAGTTGGTTTAATCATCTTTTCAAAATACAGTAGTTTACACCTTATTGCATTGATGTGGTGTTTTCAAGACCCACATTTCTGTTCTTTTCTGCTCCAACGAAAGAAAGCACCAAAAATCTCGGTAAAGAATGGAAGATAACAGATGCCTTTCCTCCTCCCTATGTAGAAGGCTAGTGACAGAGTTGCGCGTGCACACACACACACACACACACGTGCTTGTGTATATACGTACAAATCTCCTTTAAAAATAAATATTACCCTCTTTTCTCAGAACCATGACCTTTTTCAGCACCAGACCAATGAGAAAGAAGAAAAAAAAAAAAGCTAAAATGTCCAAGTCTAAATGACTGGCATTAATGGACTTTTAATACTACCATTGTAATAGTCTGTGCCACCTACAGTATTTAATCTCTACAACAAAACACTTAAAACAGTACTAGAAAATAGTTATTGTCCTGTGTATCATCATGATTAAAGAGGGCCTACAATAATTTATCATCCAAAATGAGAAAGAGGCATTCATGTTTTGATAGGGTCAGAATGGTTTATCTGGTTGTGCTCCTGTCATTCACAAGTCATAGAAGTTGTGAACTTGAAATGTCACCAGGCTTGGGTTCTTGCCTACTTGATCATATGCCTGTTTCCTTAACTGCTGTTTGCCCAAAATATTTAGCAAATTAAAGTGATGTGAAGTGCTATTAGTACTGGAATCCATCTTTAAAATGGTCAAATAACAATAGCACTAGATACAGGGGAGGAAGATCTCTCTCAGGCGAGTGGAGGTAGCCCCAAGAAAAAAAATATAAAAGTAATTAAGGCCTTAAGAAATAAGTTTGTGAAGAATTACAGAATGTCAACCACGTAAGTTATGGCATTGGGAAGAATAATTTCTTACTTGTCTGCATGTAAGTCCAATAATTGTTACTGGAGTCTGGGCTGACTGGGATATATCAAAAAGGTTATATAGCAGTGTCTGGTTCTTATGATGAACAAATAAATCAAACTCATCCAGTATAAACAGCACTGGACAACTGCTATCTCGGTCACCTGAGAGAAGAATTGTTAAAAGTTAAATGTTATTCAATTGATAAATACATAACAATTAGAATTTTCATCTTTATAACACTTTTTAAATTTTAGGCCCTGGACGGACAAGAATTGGAAAAGTTTCAGGTACCTTTGAAGTGCTTTCAAAAGGCTAGTGGACAGATAAATGCACTCTAGAAAGCACTAAAAATGGACATAGTGCTCCCAAAAGTGACCCTCAATGAAATAACTTTTGAACCATTTCATTCTGAAGGGCTTCCAGTTATGTGCAAGCTCAAGCATAGTAACACTGTCTACTGGTATTCCACAGTGCTCTGCCTTACTCCCACATGGGTGGGGTAGTTTGAGGCTGGGGAGGGGAGTGGGAAGCAGTTATAGCACTGAATCACCTTGTCACATTCTCTAGCTGTGGTAAGTTTGAGATGCTCCAGCTGGTGAATGTGGCAGGGTGGGGTGTACAGACAGCTCCCTATCTGGTCATGGCATAACCATGGCATAATCCATTTGAACTGCTTCAAAATCAGAGGGGAATTTGAAATTTTTTCTTGAAGATTAGTTTTCCAATATTGGGTTATGCATCTTAAGAGGGGAAACTAATTTCCATTCTCACTGTACCTGAATGCTTCAAGTCACGTGGAGCGTGAACGGAGTACAGTAGGGTTGCACTGATAGAGATTTTGAGGGCTGATCCCGATAGCCGATACCGATCTGATTTCCGATACAGCTGCATGCAGCTGGTAAGTCTGTTGTAGTGAAAGGGGAGGGGGGAAGGAAGGGGCACTGTAGGGGCAGATCAATGCCCCCTGCAGTGAGGGAGGGAGGGAGCAGGTGCTGCCCAGCAGAGGTGGGGCAGGGCATGGGATGGAGCCGAGGCTTATGGGGGGAGGGAGGGGGGGAGGGGGCAACTCCTGCTGCTCCGCACACCGCATGAGGGCATGGGAGGGAGGGGGCGTAGCTGTAGCTGGGGAGCTGCAACAAGGGGGTGAGTGATACTGAGGAGTGGACTCTACGCGTCTTCCACATGGCTGGGAGCATTCAGACATGGCAAGCTCATTTGCTGACAGGCAAGATTCTGGAAAAATATTTTTCTTCATTCTACCTTCCCAAAAGAAGGTGTGTGTCATATGTGATTAAGTATGACATTGTTCTTTTTCAAAATATCTTGTCAGAGACAGAGTTAGTCAGAAATCAGACAGAAGGTAAGGCAGGATGGCACCTTAGAAACCAAAGGGTTGAAAGAGGCATGAGCTTTCACGGGCAACAACCTACTTTGGGAAACATGAAACCCTTTCTTTCTGCCAGTTTTTTCATAGCAAATGGCAGAGTATGCTCTTCATGCTTCTCTCAACCAGTTTGTCTATGGTGCCACTCTACCCTCCCTTCTACCTATCCTACCAGTGTTATTTAGTTATAACTTATTTTTAGTTGCAAATAAAAAGAAGAGTTAAGAAACCAATCTGTTCCATTACATTTCATGAACATAGACTGATAAAAGCACTGCACTCTATAATTATAACCACCATTGCTACACATGCAGAGCTGGAGTGAGAACATCTGTCCTTGGCAGGATGAACAATCAAACTGTCAAAAGTTTGGCTAAATTTTCCAGAGTAAAATATCACATTGCATAATTGTTTTTAAAAATCATTAAGGAGAGACTTCAGTACTATTTTCTGATTTTTTAAACCTCTCATTTTGGGTGTTTAGTATAGTCCAGAGGAGTCTTTAATGCCAGTGAAACAATAAGGTTTTAATCAAATGTTACAACTGTTTGCTCCCGATTTTGCAACCAACAATGTCTCATGCAGAATTTCCTTGTCTAATGCATATAAAATGAAAGTCTTTTATTCCTGTATGACATGCATCTGAAAATATGTTAGATGCAGGGCCAGTTTTAGGATTTCTTGTAAAAAAACATTTACCTTTCTTTAAAGCTTCAAGAAGAAATGCAAGATTTTCAGCAAAACTACCCTGGAAGAAAAAAGTTTCATAACACGTTGCCAAAGGCACTCTTAAAATGCAAAGACAAACTGCGTGAAATTCATAAATCCGCCTTCTTTACCTGTGTTTGAGAGAAGATGGGCTTTTATTTAACTTCTCATTAATACAGGATAAATCCTTACAATATACTTTATAATCGCATCTTCTATGAGGCACCTCTTTAGCCTAGGGGGCGGAGGGAAGATTCTCTCTCTCTACCCCTCTTCTCCCAACTGCATACAAACAAAATAATGGTGGGTTAATACATTTCCTAGGAACAAGCATTACACACTTTAATTAACCATACATGCATGTGAAAGGACAAGTGTCAACTGAGGAACAAATTTTATTGCATATGTTAATTGTGCATTTTTCCAATAAGCAGCACTACAGGCAGATCCATAATTTTCAAGATAATAACTCATCTCAAAGTAGGACTGTCCAACTGGTAGCCAGCAAGGAGTTGACATGCAGCCCATGGACTACTGCCCAGCTGCTACTCACTCCACTGCTCCTGTAGAGGCCAGGTTCTCCAGGCTCCCCCTGCCCCCTCTGCATTTTGCTTTCTGCAGCTGGGGGCAGGGCAATACCTGGGGAGAGAGGCTAGGGTGCCCACCCTATCTGTACGAGGCTGTACACACAGCAAGAGGTATGGGAAGGAAGGATCTGGCTGAGTGCCTTGGACACCCAGTGTACTCCAAGGGGGAGCCAGGCTGCCTGCACTGTGCACACAGCAGAGGCAGGGATCAGGGCTGCATGCAACCTGGTGGCCTGGCTTCTGCAGGAGCAATGAAGAGAGTGGCAGCTGGGCAGCAGTCCATTGGCTGCATATTAACCCCATGCTGGCTACCAGTTAGACAGTCCTACTTTAAGAGAGGAACGGTTATATTGAAAATTATGGATCTACCTGTAGCATTGCTTTTTGGAAAACTGTACACTGAATGTATGCAATAAAATACACTCCTGAGTTGACAGCTGTCCTCTGCACATACGTATATGGTTAACTTTGTAATGCTTATTCCCGGGAAATTTGTTAATCCACCATTATTTTGTTGGTATGCAGTTGAGGGAAGGGGAAGAATGGACAAGAAATAGCTAGTAGAAATGTTGTCTGTTTCTAGTTCTTTATTTTCTCTGGCTCTATTTTCCTTCTTTGATCATGTTGGGGTACATGGGGAGGTATACAGCTCCCCACCAGTCAAAAGCTGGACAAAGTATGGCTGCTCTGCTCCACTTGCTTCTATACAAAGCCATATTATAGAAAGGTG
>NW_005842736.1:292710-298452 GCF_000455745.1 Alligator sinensis | reverse complement strand
AAGAGTATTTGTTTAGACAGAAATGAGGGCAGTTTAATTACTAAGCTGGTGAAGGGGCTGGACAGCTCTGTAGCCCAAGGGCAGAAACGTTAATGATTTCTCTCCTTTCAGAAGAACAGGGTTATTTATTTCTTACCTTCTCCAGCTTTTGTACATTAAACTCGGTTTCCTGCATAAATAAAGGGGAAGAAATACACTAGAGGGAAATTTGTTTAGACAGAAATGAGGGCAGTTTAATTACTAAGCTGGTGAAGGGGCTGGACAGCTCTGTAGCCCAAGGGCAGAAACGTTAATGATTTCTCTCCTTTCAGAAGAACAGGGTTATTTATTTCTTACCTTCTCCAGCTTTTGTACATTAAACTCGGTTTCCTGCATAAATAAAGGGGAAGAAATACACTAGAGGGAAAAGCTGCAAGGCTACTACTACTATGCTCAAGATAGCAGAGTTATTGACACTTCCCTTTGCTTCCTTCGTGATAGCTAGAGTTGCGGAAAATGATATAATTAATTTTATACCTTTACTTTGTTTGTACTTTTCAAGTTACTGATGTTAGAAACACTACATGATGAAAGTCACCATTTTTTTTTTTTTTTTTGCGCGCTCAATTATTTTGTCCTATTTTTGGGTGGGAGGAGGAAGGCAGGGAGAATTCTTCCTTTGTTCATACTTGATAAATCACTTAAGACAACATACTAATGTCTGAAATCTTCAGCACAGGAAACAAAGATGCAACTTAAAATTCTTTAGTTTCCCTCTCTTCTTGATTGACTGGTGAGATGGATATTGCATGGGTGATGGGCATTTTGAAATTTTGCTTAGTTGTTGGGTTATGTTGCATTTTGTAAACACTTATTTTAAGAGACTAAGCACAACAGTCCTCAATGGTAAAGCCCCTGATGGATTCCCAACTGCTATTCCACCACAGAATCTTTCATTTAGGGAATTCTATTGTAGCCTAATTAGTAACTATGCAAATCTGCCAATCTCATGTGTCCCATCAGGAAGCAGAGCAAGAGATGATGCTTAGAATGATCTTGATTTTATTTCAGTTTCCATTTTCTGACTTGGCACTCCTTGAACATGCAAATACAGCCAATATAGATCAGTAAACAAGAACATTAACTGAAAAACAGACTGAACTCCACACTAGCTATAATATACATATTTTTTTAATACAATTTTGATACTACAGGGCAGACAGACCACCTGTTTTAGGTGAGAGCTTTGTGGAAACAGAAGATGTTCAGCTCATCTTCTCAGTAACATGAGACCAGTAAAAGACAACAAAAATAATCAGCGTATACAGGTTATACAAAGCTGTTAGCATAGGATGGGGGACTTTATAAATAAATATAAATCATATTAACTGGACTCGTATCAATAGGCAATGCTGTAAGGTTAGTATGCAAACTGGCATAGGAAAACCAATCTGCAAGAAAAAAGGATTTGTAATGCAAAAAAAATAATAAAAATAAATCCTGGAATCTTATTAACTTTTCTTCCCTGGGACCCAGTGGAGAGTATGTTAGGGCAGAAAACTTAAGACAGCATGAAGGAACTGATTCTTTGTTCGATACCTGTAATAAACAAGGAGTAACTCTGGAACCACCTCCCCACATAAGTATTTGGAGTACTAGATAGACTAACTAGATTTAGAATGGATCTTGATCAGTTTGATAATTTCTGACACTGCAAGGGATTAGCCATGATGACTGTGGGGGTCCCTTCCTACATTTAATGCTGCTACTAGGCTTGGGAAAAAAAATGCAACAGTATTAGGACCTCCTAGGCTTTTAAAATTTGATCCAGTACAGAGCACATAATCCTGTGTTCCTTAAGGTTGGGAATGTGATGATATTCCCTCAGTAAGGATGTCTGACCCATTTTACATCCACAGTCTAATTCAGGTTGTTAGAACTGCTATGGTTAAATTCAAGTTGCTATAATTAAATGGATGCCTCAGACAAAAGGAGATGGGGACAGTAAAGCCCTGAAGAGCACAAGTTTGGATTGCCCTTACCTGTTGAAGGGAATGCTGTGATGGATGGAGAAAGTAGCATGCCTAGGGGGTAAGTCCCTGAGTCATGAACTATGGTCATTTACCCTAAAGGTAGGAAGGAACTTTAAGTTGAGCTTCCTGTTCAGTGGGCACCCAGTGGACTGGAAGGGACTATAAAGTGAAATGAGGAACCTGCATAATACGGTGCCCCAACATCCTGTGTGATATCCTCCCCTTGGAGGCCTGAGGACCTGCTGCCATAGCCTAAAGGAGTTAGGTGGTGTCTTTGCTGAGCCCGAGGCTCTGGGTTCTAGACCCCAGAGAAGTTGAAGCCCAGAAGTAGTTTCAGGACAGACAGAGCCTGGCACCCTCAGGCCCCCAGGCCCAGAGTGACTGAGGCCCAGAACAGGGCAGACTCCAGTGTTGAGCCAGAGGAGCTACATTTGAGATAAGACAATCAGGGAGCCAGCAGACAGCAGAAGTCCTATCAGGGCTGTGAGACCTTGTCATCAGATTCCTCCCCACCTCCTAATTAATTTTTTTCAGCAAGACATACAGTAAAACTTCATGAATCCAGATCTCAGAAATCCAGCACTCTCAGAAATCTGGCACTGGACAGGCTGCTCCGGGACCGGCCACCACTCCCCCCCGCCAGATGCGGAGGGGAAAGCTCGCATGCAGCAGCTGCTGCTGCCATTAACCACCCTACGCCGCACATGGCTACTCAGGGACCATCCACCGCTACCCGCTCTCTTCCCGGCCGGTGACCAGCCACCACTCAGATTTCAACAATCTGGCATTTTCAGATATCTGGCAGGTGCTCAGTCCCAAGCATGCCGGATTCATGAGGTTATACTGTAGTAGGTAGTTTGGGACCAGGAAAATTTCTAAGTAGACTGAGAGACAACAGGACTGGCTGTAACAAGATGCAGAACCCCTCCCTCAAGTACCATCACAGTTACTATATGGCAATATTGGACAGCATTTTTTATTCTCACACTCCTATGAAACTGGATTTTCAAAGATCAGGCAAAGGCAGAGCAGGGTGGCACCTTAGAAACTTACTAAGTCAGAAGCATAAGCTTTCACAGACAACTATCTACTTAACTGGATGTTATGTATGGACCGGCAGGAAAAAAAAAGATATATTAGAAGCAATATATATATGACAAGTATTTTAAACATGTGGTACAACATGACTAAAGTATATAACAAGAAGCTATTTTCTCAAGACTTTTTTGGATGGAGCCTTAGGTAACACATTTTTATTTGTATCTAAAGGAACTGAAGCCAATACTTACAAAAACTCGATCTCCAACCACATTTTCTAGACTTAGTTGCCTTGTGATCTCCTTAAGAGCTATTTTATCATTGGTCTGCAACAGGCCTTATTAAAAAAAAAAAGAAAAGAAAAACAGTGGTAATTTTACATTAGACAGTGTAGATTGTCCTTTTCTTCCTACACCCAGGGTAGCAACTATGCTTCATCCACATGTAACAAGATATAAAAAAGTAATGGAATAATGTTACCTTACACAAACCAATAAAAGTCCCAGTTTTTGAGTTAAGACTATCTCTGTATAAACAGTGTTAGAAGAGATAACAGTGAGGAGTTCGGCTGGGCAGTGTGCGAGCGTGGGGGACAGTTGGGGGTATGGGGACCCCTCCCATACTACCCCCATGGTGCACAGCCCTGGTAGGAAGCAGGGGCAGCAGCAGGGGGGCGCTCAGCGCTGGTGCCTGGTTCTGGCCAGCTCTGCACATTGCAGCCAGAAGCGTAGCCCCCACTGGGCCATCTGTATCGCGGGCGCTCTCCACGCTCATGCAGCAGGGAGGAAAGCCCCAGGCGCTGGAGCGGCTGGGGTGGGTAAGGCAGCCGGCTCCAGTGTGTGGGGCTTCCCTCCCATGCCGTGTGAGTGCAGGGAATGGAAACTGCTCAGCAGCAGCTGCGCTCCTTGCTGCGATGTGCGGTGCTAGCCAGAGTCAGGCACCAGCGCCCCCACTTGATGCTGTACCATGGGTACAGTGGGGGGGGGGGGGGGGGGGGCCCACATCCCTTCCACCCCACAAATGCCACACACGTATACACACCCCGCCTCCCCACATCCTGCCTGAGTTGACTGCAGGAGAGGGCAGGGTGTTCCAGAGCCCCACAAATGCCATACAACCCCCAACATACCCCGTGCCCCCTACACATAGCAACACCTCCTCACAAATTTCTGTCGCATGTCCCCATCATACAGACCCCCACCCCACCAACATAATATAAAAGAATAAGAATTTATTTTTGAGTTATTATGCAATCACCTCTATATACACTACGCAAAGAGATCATGACAAAAATATTTTTTGTAATAAAATTAAAATATATGTTATAGTAGGCATTTGACTTCTGCTGTATGATTGTTTTTTTCTGGTTCTAAGATGGCACGCCCCCTCCCAAAAGAAGTATTTCTGGGCGGGCAAAGGGAAGGGACTTCAGGTGGCAATGGTGAGGGGTTGGACTTCCAGTCCCAAGATGGTAACCAGGGACCAACTGCCAAGGGGCAGGGCTACCCATGCGGCCCTCGGCAGCTCAGCAAACCTCATTAAGCGATCTTCTGCCAAAAATAATTGCCCACCCCTGCTGTAATGTCTACCGACGCTGCCAAATTACTTACCATTTAAATGAACTTGCAAGAGGTTTTCCTTTACTTGCTTTATTTCCATGAGCTCCTTCAACACATGGTTTAGTAACTAGGAAAGATATGTATAAATTGAATATGCTTTCCACCACAGAATTTTTAAATTAACAACTGTAAGACAGAATGCTAAAAGACAAAGATGATCAAATACCTAGTAATATGGAGGATACCACTTTGTCAGTCGTAAGCTTGAGAACATGAAACATTCGCATCATTTTGCTAGATTTCAGAGGAAGATTTCCAACTAGTTTTTGTTGGTACTGGATCTGTGACCCAGTCCTGATACCTTGTTCCGGGAGGACCCAAACCCTCATACTAACCATGACTTCTTCCAATCGATAATAGGCATATTTTGTTCATACACAGCAATAGCAGATAAGAGTAATGCAAGCAAAGCAAATAAAATAACCCCAATCCTATTTATCTACCAGTTCCAGGGTTCTCACAGAGGAACAGTACATCTGGCTAATACGTGAGTGCCAGCCTGTAGTTCTTTCCTTGAATGTCATCAGTCTTGGAGGTCAAAGGCCAAGACCCCTCCCCCCTCCTGCCCCGATGGATGGGCAAGACGGGCCAGTGGTGCACTCACAGTGGCCTCGGGATCCCCTTCTGGGCAGTCTCTCACCTGTAGGGTCCCTGGCCCTTTTACATTCAGGCTATGGCCACATCTGGACCTTTGGCCTATCTACTCCAAGACCCTGGCCCCGCATCAGGCCAGTTGAGAGCTCAGGCTCTCCCAGCTCTGGCAGTCTCTGCAGTGGTCTCTTTCAACCTTTTGACCCCTCTAGGGCCCTGGCCCTGCCTCTGGGTTGCCAGACCCCTTGGTGTCTCAGGGCTTTTTCAGACTCCTCCTGGGCTACAGGCTCCTAGACCGCCTTGGTCTCCAGCTGTCTCCCCCAGATTTTGACCCCTTTCTGGAAATTCTTTAAAAAAAGTTTCATGTTCTTTTAAGTCTTATCTATGCTTCCCTTCTAAATGAACTACTCCACTCTTATTACCAAAGGTGAGAAAAGCAAAAATCAATAACATCTTAAAAAGTGTATATATATGCTTACTGC
>NW_005842736.1:277131-292700 GCF_000455745.1 Alligator sinensis | reverse complement strand
TGTATTCAGTCAGTTTTACTATTCTAAATCTAGTTTTCATATTTTGTGCATCTGATGAATTACTAATATTAGTTTGTGGGAGAACAGAGTACAAGAATAATGCAATAATTTTCAAATTACTCCACAAGGAAAGTTTACATCCAAACTAACAAATAAATGCAATAATGGGAAAAAAAGTTTTAACAGTTTTAACATTTAGCAGTTTAGTTTAGTACAGCACTGGTCCACTGTGCAAGACAAAGGCAGCTGAAAGTTTTGTCTCAAATAATGTCATATGCTTGTTCCATTTTAAACACAAAATGAGAAAAAGGAGGACAAAGTTAACAAGCTATTATATAAACTATTAATATGGAAAACTTTATCCTTTTACAAGCCAGTCCTGTGCCCAATATTTTCCACCCTGCCCTTGGATAAGCTATTAATTCACATCATAAATATATAAAAATGTAGTAACTGTATTTATTAGCTCCATCCTCTTTTCTGCTTCTATCGTCTCCCCTATCAAGAATTACCAGTTCTCTTTAAGCATAACTAGTCTTCCTGAAGACAAACTACTTTCTCTTCACTTGCAGGAGGCAACTAAATCATTTCACTATTCATTTAGTCTGTCTTATGAATGATCTGCTCTTTTATAGCCAGGGGGGTCAGAACTCAGGAGGAAAGATTATGAAGGTGTCAAAGACTAATGTGAAGGGGAAAAAGTTAGTATATTTATTTTTAAAAGGTCCCCAAAACACTGGCAATTAGATGAGTCCAGAAAAATTTATAGAACAGAGTCATGATATGGAAACCTTTTAGTTTGCACACCATCTGTTCTGTGGGGCAGTGTGCGCCTTCAGGCTCATCTACAGTTTTCATACAGCTACAACAGTGTCAGTTTCTAAAAATAAAAGTGGCACAACCTTTTTGCATGTAGATAATTTTCCAGGAAGAGGTGCTTACAGCCATGTAAGTCATTAGTTTACAAACAAATAGTATGTCATTTCAAGTATACCAATTTCTAAACTAATACAGTAAAGCTATACTGAAACTGTGCTTAAACATGTAAGCCTTACATTCTGGCTTGTACTACAAACCAACATAGCTGGAGTGCAGAAACTTTGTTCTGAGTTCTGGATATAAAAGAAATCACTTGCCTTCCCCCTCCTCCTCCCTATCCCATGCCCATCTGCTCCTCTCCCGCCCTGCAAAAAAAAAAAGTATGCTCTTTTTATGAAGAGCGACTTCAGTACCACCTTTGCCAGATGGACTGTAAATGTATTAGAAGAAGTGCTCCTTAGGTGACTTATATTAGGAGAAGTTTAAATAATTTTCTATTGAGGTACCAGTTCAGAACTTCATTCCATGATAATATATTCTAAAGAAAACAATGCTCAATTAAGTTTTCAGGTAATACAAGGGTTTGTGTTTTCCAAGCTACATTTTGTGAGAGGGAAAACTAATTTTCCTTGCTATATTAGTTACTTAAGGAGCAAAGAAACTGGAAGACAGAAACAACAGTTCTAAAGACACCCCTTTTCCCTGTTCCGTCCACACCTCCCCAGGACTCCAGTAGAGTTGTACTCATGTCACACGCTAGCTCAGCCCTGAACGTGTACAAGAATCTTTTACCATGGTCTTGCCCGATCCTCGGGGTCCAATAATGAGCGCAGAGTTACTTTCTCCATGGAAAATGGTTCGTTTCAGCAGCTCCAGCAGATGTCTATATGACAATAAGATTAAGTTATAACTTCAAATTGGGCATTTGCTGTAACTATAAAAAATTTTTAAAAACTAATGGAACACAAGAAGAGCCTGATGCAAACGCCACTATGCACTGTGGACAAAATACACTTTTCTTACTTGGATTGTATTAAATTTAACACCAGGATAAGTGCATGAAAACACCTAAGCCACAGCATGCCCTACATGAAAACCCAGTTTTAGAGATCAAACTCAGTTAAATTCCTTCCTTCCAATGAACAGGTACTACTGCACTCAGTTACAAGACAAGTTGTTTTAAAAAGCAACAATAAAGTTGCCCAAGAAAGTGGCTTCAGTACTGGCAGAGAATGATGGATCATTACTAAATTTGGCAGTTATTTTGTAGATCAAAAGTTAGGGCACAGCATTAAGGGTTCAAGCCACGAATAATGGTATCTGACAGTTTAAATAATTGTCTATTGAGGTACCAATTCAAAACTTCATTCCATGATGAGCATTTTTTTCTTTACAGTGTATTAATTGCATATTTAGGTAATACAAGGGTTTGTGTGTTCCAAGCTACAATTTGTGAGAGGGAGAACTAAATTTTCCTTGCTATACCTAAGAAAACAAATTTGCCTGATGATTTTTCATTGGTTACGGTACTTCTCTTGTGAGACTGTATTCATGCTAGTTTATTGGTTCAGATACATCATACAACTGGATACTTTCAGGCATCCCAATAAGCCTAAATGGTCATGATTTTTAAAAAACATTACAGGTCTCATTTTTACAAAAAACTGAATAGTACCATTAAGTATTTATGCATAAGTCTCCTTATAGAAAGGATACCATTTTCTTAAGGGAAGGAAGAGTTATAAGGAGAGAGTAAACTGAAGGTTACTTTGGCTATTACTGTTAAGGGGCTAGAAGGAAGAAGGTATGAACAAGGAAAAAAAATGTAATTTTTTACATTTTACACCTGTCAGCAAAGAATGCTAAATATTATAAATATTACTGTATTTATTCAAATATAAGACAACGCTGAATATAAAATAACCCCCCCAATAATTAGATTCTATATTAGAAAATTTATTCACAGTTTCATAGTAGTTAGGGGTCAGAAGGGACCTAAATAGATCATCTAATCTGCCCCTCCGCCACTGGCCAGAGCACACACTGGAATCACACGACCCCAGACAGGTGTTCATTCAACCTCTTTTTGAACTTACCCAAGGTAGGAGCGAGGACCATTTCCCTAGGAAGTTGGTTCCAGATCCTAGCCACCCTAACAGTGAAATAGTGCCTCCTCATCTCTAACCTGAACCTATTCTCCAGCAGCTTCTGGCCACTGTTCCTCGTCACCCCAGGTGCCGCTGGGGGGAATAGGACCCTTGCTATTTGCTGCTGATCTCCCCTAACGAGTTCGTAGGCAGCCACCAAATCTCCCCTCAGCCTCCGTTTGCTGAGGCTGAACAGGTTCAGGTCCCTCAGCCTCTCCTCATAGGGCCTGTCCTGCTGCCCTTCAACCAAGCGGGTGGCCCTCCTATGAACCCTCAAGGCAGGCCACATCCTTCTTAAAGTGCAGTGCCCAGAACTAGACGCAGTACTCCAATTGAGGCTGGACCAATGTTGTGTAGAGGGGGAGTATCATCTCTCTGGACCGGCTTGAGATGCATCTTTGGATGCACGACAAGGTGCGGTTGGCTTTGCTGGCTGTGGTCTGGCATTGGCGGCTCATGCTCGTCTTGGAGTCGATAATGACTCCAAGATCCCTTTCCGCTTCTGTGCTCTCAAGGGGAGACAATTATTTAAACTTTTGTATGTATGCTGTGGATTCCTTCTCCCCAGGTGCAGCACCCTACACGTATCCACACTGAAGCCCATCCTATTACCATCCGCCCACCTCTGTAGTCTAAGTCTAATTGCAGCCTCTCTCTCCCTTTGAGCGTGCCTACCTCTCCCCACATCTTGGTGTCATCAGCAAACTTGGACAACGTGTTTTCCACCCCCTCGTCCAAGTCACTGATGAAGATGTTGAACAGTGTAGGCCCCAGGACTGAGCCCACTGTTCCCATCCCGCCAGGTCAAGTACGACCTGTCCACCACCGCTCTCTGGGTGCGCCCCATCAGCCAATTTCTGACCCATCCAACTGTGCAGGCATCAATGCCACAGTCGCTCAATTTATTAATGAGAATGGGGTGAGAGACAGTGTCAAAGGCCTTCTTCAAGTCCAGAAAGACTACGTCCATGGCAACACCATCATCCATGGATTTAGTTACCTGGTCATAAAAGGCCATCAGGTTGGTCTGGCAGGACCTGCCTTTGATGAACCCATGTTGATTTTCCCTGGGCATGATCTCCCCTGCTGGCCCCTCACAGATGTGATCCTTGATAATTATTTCAAGGATTTTCCCCAAGGCCGATGTGAGGCTTATGGGCCTATAGTTTCCTGGGTCCTCCTTTCTCTCTTTCTTAAAAATGGGGACCAGATTAGCTAGTTTCCAATCTCCGGGCACCTGGGCCGTGGACCACGATTGCTCATACAGCCGTATAAATTTGTTGTCATATAAAATTTGTTGTATATAAGTTTCCAGATATAGAATCTAATAATTGGAGGTTCGCCTTGAATTTGTCCCCCTTTCCCTGCTACAGCAGGGAAAGTAAAAATTGGGAATGGGGGTCCTCTGCTTTCTGCCCCCCACAACTTTCCCTCTGTAGCCCCTTCCCCTTCTCCGTACTGTCAGACCCTGTTCTCCCTGAGCATATGGAAGAAAGAAGCAAATTTGAAAAAACTGACCTCAAAATAACAGTACCTGTGGTAATCCATAGATTTAATTAATCCAAAACTGCCTTGCATTTTTTGAAACTGCTGCAAGTTTTAGCACAGGTGCTGTATAAACACACTTTTAAGCAGCACTTCCGTACCTACTTAAACATGGCACAAACTATGTATGATTTCAGTCCAAAACCAAAAGACTGATGACTTACCATATGGTTCATTGGCCTGGGCCCCAGCAGAATCAACAACATTTCAAGCCATGATGACTCCCAGCTCAACACTGCTCAGTATGTGTCTACTCCAGATACATCCCACAGAGGATCCATGTGCTAATTAACCTCCCATCCATGACTAGAACTGAATGTTCTTGTCACGAGCCCCGAGATCCTCCCAAAAATGATACGTACATGAGGCATAGGGCAACCTGGTCCAGCCCACATCATGGAGTGTAGGCCCACACTAATCATATGCATTAAGGTGAAAAAGAGGGTGACAGAGCAGTTCTGGGTGAATTGTTTGGGACCCCAGTTGGTGATGTTTACCAGGCATTTAAGGCTGGTGAAGAAACAGGAATCACTTGAAATGGAAAAGAAAGGCACAGCTCAGCTATGAGAGTGAAGAGGATATCAACATGTATTCACTGTAATGACTCACCATGACTCTAAAGAGCACTGAGAAGCACTATGCAAAATAGGCATTATCATGTAGGCTGCCCTAATCTATCCTTGCAGTAGGTTTCTCATCAGCAGATGGCTTCTTGCAGGCTCAGATCAAGTGTGGCAGCTGAATAGAAGCCTGGCTGCTGCCCTGCAGCTTTGGTCAACAATCTGAGAGGCAGGAGCAAAGAGCAGTGAGATGGCAGCGGCTGTGAATGCTGGCGAGCTGAGAGCAGAGAAACAAAGATCGGAGAAGGAGAGAGGAGACCAGGTAGAGTGGAGCCATGAATACGGAAATTCAGATGGAGAGCCGGAATCTGATTGGCAGCTGGTGCAGCAATGCATGAAGATGAAACCGAAAGCAGCTGCAACTGTGCAGGGATGAGCAAATCAAAAGAAGAGCGATAGGAAGAAGACAGTCATCAGCCAGACTGGGTAAAGCAGCAGCAGGAACCAGAGAGCTGTAGAAGAATGGAAAGGAGGAGCCAGACAATGAAATGCGAAAGAGGGAGGTGGGTGGATCTCGGACGATGGGGATAAGGAGCCCAGAGAGACTTAAGCACAGGGTACATGTGACAATGACTAGGGAGAGGCACAGGAGAGATGGACCATGGAGAGGTATGACTTTTTTGATCAGATTTTGACTGAAATTTTGAAAGTGAACCCCAAATACTTACAATGCATGATGGCCGAACCAAATGGGAGGTCATGGGGTTTCACCTTCTGGCACAGAGGGGCCTATAAGCAGTTCTGGAGAAACTATAAGGAAATGGAGAAGGAAGAACTGCAAGGACTGATTTTTGTCGCTGCACAGAAGTCAAGGGAGAGATTGATCGTTGTCAATTATAGAATGGAGAACCTTAAACAAGTGAAACACTGGAGGTGAAAAGGGGTGGAATGAGTGTTGTGGTAGCAGCACAACAACTAGAAGAGGAGAGGGAAGAGGAGAAGGGACATGAAAGCATGAGCATGGAAACAGAAGTAGAGATAGAAATCCCAGAGACTGACTAAGAAGAAAGTTCTGTTTTAGAGAAAGGGAAAGGGGTGCAGCTACAGGTAGGAAAAAGGAAGAAACAAAGATGGTCATGGAAAAGGGGAGAAGGGAGAAGCAACACTGGGGGAATGGTGCTTCGGAAATGGAGATGGAAGGGCATGCTGAGCCAGAAGGAAGTAGTGTTTGGGGGGTAGGGGGGTGGGACAGCAGCTGCCTTTCTCAATATAGAAGCCCTGGAAAACTAGTGAGAGCGAGGGGGATAAAGAAGGGGGGAGGGACAGAGTCACTTAGTCAGCAGTGACGTGGATGACCCGTAAGACAAGAGAGATGAGGACCAGTAGCTTCCACCTTTTCTTTATCATGGTGTTATGTGCTTCCTTGACAAGGAAGAGGTGGGATCGAATGGCAGCAACTTTAAAGTCTACTGATGTGGACATAACGTGGGGCAATGAGTATAAATATCTGGAGAAGAGATGGGGTTTGGGGCAGTTGTGATAGGTGGGGAAAAACATGAACAAGGCAGCAGGGGTGACAGTGTTAATTAAAAACCCAGGGGTTAAAGTCAAGCAAGTGCATGTGTTAGAGGGAAGAATGCAGAGGATGTTGTTGGAGACAAAAGAGGTAGAGGCAGAGCTGTTTAACATATATACACCTGGGGAAAAGGGAGGGGAGGGTGGCTTTATTCCGAAGTTGGAAATGGACACGGTGGGGGGGGGGAGGGGGGGGGAGAAAAGGGGGAATTAGAAAGTTCCTTGAAGAAGATGTTAAAGAAAATTATCAAGGGAGAAGGTTTCAAGGATGAGGGAGAGAAAATACATACGAGAGTGGAGCCAGGAGGAAGGAAAACTTCAAGGATTTTCTTTTAGTCTTGGAAGGAATGGCAGCGCACAATAAAAGAGATACAAGATATCGGTTTTAGTGACCATCGATTGCTATGGGTGTAGATGGGAAAGCAAAAGGCCCTCTGGAAACTGAACATCAGACTGCTTCACAACAAAAAATTGTGTATGAAGTTTACGGAGGAGTACAAGGAATGGAGAACCTTAAAGAACTGTTATAAGAGCAGGTGGGAATGGTGGTGTATGTTTAAGAGAAGAACAAGTAGGGGAGGGAAAGTGAAATGCTCACTGTATGTGAATGGTATTAATGTGATGGTGCGAGAGAGTCTCATTAGAATCCTGAAACATATAGAAGACTATGGCAAAGCTTCAAGGGCAAAAGTAAACAAGACTAAGGGCAAGTAGTTGGGGATCAGAGTTTGGGAGATCTAGGGAAATTTCAAGAGAGTAGTTAAGAATCGGATAAAAATCTGAGGGGCAGTTCCTGATATAGAAGGGAAAGGCACAAAAGCATGAGAAGAGATGGGGTTATGGGTTAGGAAAATTTTAGGGTTTTGGAACACAAAAGGTTTGTCACATGCAGGAAAGGTGAAGTTGGTGAAACAGGTGTTGCTACCTATTGTTTTGTTTGTGGGTGTAGTATATCCTTCATCAAGGAGTCAAAGCAGGACAATCCAGAGACCTATTTGTATGTTATTCTGGGGTTCTAAAACAGAATGGATTGTCAGGAAGGAATGATATAAGGGACACGAGTGCAGAGGGTAACAAGTTCCAGACCGAGACATTTATCTACGCACACTCTGTTAGAATGGTGATGAGGGAAGCATCAGAAGGAAGTGGAAAAGTGGGAAATTTCTGCAGATTTGGGGTGGGGAGATAGCTGTGGAGGATGGGCCCAGGGTAGAAGACAGGGCAGAAGAGGCAGTGGGCTTGGACACTGCCAATATATTATGGGAGAGCAGAAAATGTTATTAAATTACAAGGTTTGGAAGAGCTAAGGATACAAGGTTTGAAATAAAAGGGAAGGATTTTGAAGGAAATCAGAGGGAAAGACAAAGTAACTGAGGTGGGCGATTTGTCAGAGCAACAAGCAAGGTGAGTGTGGAAAGGGGTAGTGGGGGAAGATCTAAAAGGAAAACATGCAAGCCTGATGTGGAGATTGGTGGGGAGGGTTTTAACAGTAAGAGAGGTTCAATTTAGGTAGGGTTTGGGAAGAACAATAAAATGCCCATGGGAGAAGTACAGGGGGGAAGAATCAGTGGTACATGTATTTTGGGAATGCAACTTTGTATGTGAGGTTTGGAGGAGGGCAAGGAGATTGTCACAAATTTTAGAAGTGACTGACAAGATAAATTTTGAGGCAGTGATGTATGGGTTGGTTAAGAAAGGATGGGAAGAAAGGAAGATATGGGCGTGAGTGGTCTGTGTTAATGCAGCACTTGGAAAGTGATAAATTTGGTGATTATGAAAGGAATGGCTCAAATAAGACATGCAAGGGTATGTTGAGGAGGAAGATGAGAGTGAGAGAGGAGATGCGAAGGAAAGATAAATGGATTTATGTATTCACCTCAGGATAGGTTGCCCTACAAGAGTCTTGTAATTAGCTTGTCACTGACCGGCTTCCAGTGGAAGGATCTCGTAGGATCAACATGCCAACTTTATGGAAATGAGGGACTCCCTGCCAGCTTGTTCCTGTGGCCATTGGCCAAGAGCAAGAGAGACTTGGGGGAATCCAAACCCCAAGACTATGGACTGGGGGCTGAACACAGGATGCCCGTCAACGGATTTGGGAGTATCTGAAGCCCTGGGCTGAAAAGTCTGGGGTGGAAGATACTTGCCAGTAGCAGCACCACATCTGGTGCTTGAATGATTCAGCATTGCTCAGTCGAGAGGATTCGGACCTGATTTGGCTAATTTGACCTGGAACACAAAACATGTTCCAAAAAAATCTCAGCCTTTTGACTAAGATTAATTGTAGCACTTTTGGCACCCACGGGAGTGTCAGGGCTGGCTCTGGCCTTCCTGGTATTGCAGTACCTCCAGCTCTGGTGCCAGTTCCCTGCAGAGGAAACACTTGCCTTTTTTTTTTTTTTTTTTTTTTAAAACACCATCCCAAAAAAAAAAAAAAAAAAAAAGATACCCATCAGCATGTTTGCCCAATATGGGCCATGTATTTTATGGTCGTGCTCAGTATTGGCTGCATTTAATTTATTTTTTAGTTGTTTTCCATTACTGAATACATGCTGCTTTTAATGATTGACAACATATTTCATGAGGGTTCCTTGTATGTGAAGGAGACAAGGAAGTAAATACCATATTTACTCAGAGACAAGATGCTGATAGGGGGGAATCTCATCTTGTATTCGAGTAAATATGGTATTTATGAAGAGACCTTTTTTTGAAGAGTTGTTTCATATGCTTGAAGAAGTCTATTAATACCACCAGTATTCTACATTGCTAACAGCCAGTGTATTTTACTGTATCATAATGAAGTTAACAGCTAAGGAAACAAAATGTGAGAACTACAGAAAACTTTTCCTAATTTCTATATTGACTTAAATTTTTAGATCTTCAAATAATCATTTCTATCTTCAATGTGATGTCATTTAGACTTTCCAAAAGCATATGCCTGTAAAATAACTCTCAGGGGAAATGAGTGTAGCATCAAAGTGCCCATTGTTTTTAACTCTCAAGAGATTAATGAATTGTAGAAAGTTAGCAATAGCCCAAATTAGTAAAGTGGAATAACTATATTTGGGATGTAAAAGTGGAATTAAAAGTTGAACCATTAAAATGGATTTTTAATTTATTTTAATTTTGTTTTTCTTAAGGTTTAAATCATACCTGGAAAATCTCAGTCCTAACTGCAACTTCAAAAACTCAGGATGCAAGCCTCACACTCTGACAGAACAGAGTGTGGATCCTTTAAATACTGAAGTAAATTTAAAGGATTTTCAAAGTATTTTTAAAATCACTACTTAAACAGAAGAAACAATAAAAAAGCATAAGGCCAGGTACATGTAAAAAAGAGATTTCTACATGCGACAAACTCATGTCAAAATAGCAAAGCATTGTCTCTGAAACCGTACACTTACTTGTATTGAGGTTCGACCCCAAACAGCTTTCCATTAGAATGCTGGTGACAAAACCTTTCACGTAAAATTCTTTGTACCTGTCAAGATAAAATATTAACACAAAATGCTTAAATAGGCCATAACACTGACCCACATGCTAGCAACTGTATTCTGTTTTGTTGGATTAGTTGAAGATGTGTTGATTTAGGGCAACTGTACTTCAAACAAGATAAACCCACTCAAATTCAAATGTATATTTAGTCATCACTAATTGGAATCTAATAGTAGAAATTTGGTCACACAATCAAGTACAGGTGCAGAGAAACAGTTGTGTTATTCCAAGACGGTGGTGGCAGTATGTCCATCTTGTCTCCATCATTCTATTTCATCTCTATAGCCCAGAGGACACAGTGTAGTACTTGTTGATACATATTACTTTCACTAGTAGCTCGCCTATTGTAGATCCTGTCTGCATACTAGTCTCTAACTTGAGATTATTATGCATCAGTTTCTATATCCCTGTGAGACTTGTGGTTAAATTTTTCTAGCAAATCTAAATAGATTTGTTTTCAAGTGCTTCTTGATTCATTGTTTTGCCAATATACTGAAAATTCCAGTCTATGAAAGATTTTCCTTTACAGAAAGGAATCAAACTCTTCTAGAGACTAGTATTTCCCAAACTGTGGTCTGGACAACTGGTAGTTCATGAATCACCCTTATGATTCCTCATTTAAAAGTTTGATATGGCAATCCACAAAAAGCCAAGTGTGGACACTGGTACCAAAGATTTGGGGGAGGGAAAAAAGAATACTCTTCCAAGTTGTTTTTAATTCTATTTGATTACAATTCAACCAATTTTCTCAGCTACCTAAAACTTTATGATTGTATTTTCAGATTACTCCAGTCTTCTTATGTGAAGTTCACTACTCTTCAACCTGGCAATATAACAGTCAGGTCATGCAAGACCACCCACTTGTTAGCCTCTCATCCCCTTAAGTTTTTTCAAAACTTTTTTGATGAATACCACCTGATGTTGGTAACCTGCTGCTTTTCCAACTACTGGCTCCAACACCCTCCTGAGGACACTCATGAACAGTTGCCAATTAAGACAGATGGGTATTTCTCTCCAGTATCTTTTTGGATGTCAAGTGATTCAGAGAAATTATGTTGTTCATCTTCAGTTTGACCCTGCAACATCTGATATAGAAGTCATGAAGTACTGGCACACCAAACTGCTAGTATGTTTATAAGAAGTTTTTTCTTTTAACTTTTAGTTTCTTTTAACTGATTTAGCATACTTATTTTCAAGCCAACTGTTGACTTTGCTTTAGGTGAATTCCCAACCCCATCTCACAAACTAAAGAATGCTAGCATCCTGAAATGGATATTCCCTTGAGTATAAAGGAAGAAACTGGCTGAGGTAATTTTGGAGCCATGGTTATCCTCTTCAAGGACTTGGGGAAATCAAGTGAGATCCTGGATGTTTGGAAAAGGAAGAAATGAGAATCTGGAGAATTACAGTTAGCCTGACTTCAACACCTAGTAAGACTGTGAAGCAGGTCCTCAAGGAATCTGCTGTGATGCACCTAGAGGAGAACAAAGTAATCAGGAACAGCCATTATGGATTCACCAAGAGCAAGTCATGCCTAACCTGATTTCTGTCTATGATATGGGGAGAAACTAGGTAGAGAATTGAATGTGATATCCTTGACTTAACAAGGCTTCTAACTAGAGATGCACCAATATCCATATCATATCAACACCAATAAAATGGAAATTAACAGTATCGGCAATCATCTTTTTTTGGCTGATACTATCACCAATAAATGCTGCGTGCAAGTGCGCAGCCACAATATGCACACGGCCAGGAATGCAGCCAGGTAGCATCTAGAGCAGCGTCCAGCCGGTAAGTCTGAGGGGGGGGAAGTGGGGGATGGAGAGGGATGCTGCTCTTCAAGCTGCAGGGCTGCATATCGGCAATCAGATCAGTATCGGTCGATATGGCTCGTTAATAAATCGGCCATCGGTATCGGCCCCAAAATCTTTATTAGTGAACCCCTACTTCTAACACTGTCTTCCATGACAGTCTCATTAACAAGCTAAGAAAATACAGACTAGGAAAAAATACTGTAAGGTGGATACATAACTGGTTGGATCATCATACTCCACAAGAAGTCCTTAAATGGCTTAATGCCAGGGTGAGAGGAAGTATCAAGTGGGGTTCTGCAGGGATCTGTCCTGGGTCTGGTACTGTTCAACATCTTCACTAATTATTTTGACTATGGGATGGAGTGCATACTTAGCAAATATGCAGGTGACACCAAGTTGTTTGGAGCAGTACACACTTTGGAAGGTAAGGCTAGGACTCAGAACAGTCTGAATAAACTGGAGAAATGATCCACAATCAATCAGATGAAAATCAAGAAAGATAAGTGCAAAATCTTGCACTTGGGATAGAATAATTCCGTACAGTACAGACTGGAGAATGACTACCTAGGCCGCAGGACTGGAGAGAAGGAACTGGGACTTACTATAGACCCTAAATTGAATACGAGTCAACAGTGTGCTCTTATTGCAAAAAACCCCAAAAGCATACTGGGTTGTATTAGCAAGGATGTCACTTGAAAAACGAAGAGAAGATATTCTTCTGCTGTACTAAGCACTGGTGAAGTCTTACTTAAACTACTGTGTCCAGTTTTGGACCCCGCACTTCAAGAAACATGTGGATAGTTTGAAAAGTGTCCAGCAAAAAGCAGTAAAAATTATTAGAGGTCTGGGAAACATGAGTTATGAGGGAAGTCTAAAAGAACTAGGTTTGTTTAGTTTGGAGAAGAGAAAATTGATAACAGCCTTCAAATACATGATTATAGAGGTAATTATAGGGTCATTATAAAGAAAATATGGAGATACCCAGGAAAGAAAGGCTATGGGGTACAGAACTAGGAGCCACAGCCCCAAACTGAAACAGGATAAGTTTAGGTTGGTCACTAAGAATAATCTGATACTACCTATGTGTAACTGAAAAACTACAGAGAAGGGAGGGAGGACAAGAAAGACATCCAATATCCTCAACTATTTTTTTTTTTTTTTTGAAACGGGGGTGGGAGCGGGGGAAGACGAGGGTGTGGAGCAGATGGAGCACTTGTCAATTATCCTGATTGGCCAAATCAAATTCAGTTCTCAAAAACCAGCGCAGGGGAACCAACAGTGCTTAGATGACCACCAGCTCAGCACTGCTCAGTATGTGCTGATACACCCGACAAAAGAGCCATGTGCTAAATTAGACCCTGACCTATGTTTGGAACCAGGTGTTCTTGTCATGACCCCTGGGATCCTCCAAAGATTTATATGCAAGAGGCACAAGGCAACCTGGTTGATCCTCTGGACCATGGTGTACACATAAGAGGTCTAGTCAGATGCCCAGCGAATCAGTTTGTAGCTGACAAGCCCAATTTGAGGGTGACTTAGCTAGTTACAAGTTTCACAAATCCATATATTGTCTGAGTCCAAGTTTACTGCATGCTGCGTTCTTTCACGCTTTGCTTCCATCCTGGATCAAAGCTGCTTCATGTTGAGCTGTATCCAGTACCAGATGTTTTCTCCAGATCAGACCGAATTCTGTGCGCTTCTCCCAACTTTCTACGCTGATACTGAACAACTTTATATAATTTTTGCACACATCACGGTACTGCCATGGAGGGCAACCCCGCTTTCTAGAGCTGTCTCAAATCTTACTATCAATGTTCTTGTGGATACAATCTCCTTCCATTTTTCTGGCATGGCTGATCCATCACAACCTCCTCGGTACCAGTTCTTTCACTTGGTTTCTCTCTCTAAACCTTGTGATGTTGAACAAACCTCCATCTAGTCTGGTTCAAAGATAAATGCCATCACTGCTGTCCTTGAATGCATGAAGCCTACTTTAAATCAACATTAAGGAAGCCTCTGCCATATCTTTTAAGATAACCTCCTCTCAGAGGGCTTAGTCATACATGAAATTCTTCAGTGTAGTTAGTGTTAAATTTGAATATTCAAATTTAAGAAGTTCTTAAGTAACAGATTTACTTGGCAAACTACCTGTAACCTTTTCTTTACCACATACTTACATTTGCAAGAGTGAAACTAAAGAAAGCAGTTGTGTTGCCTTTCAACTGACAGAATCTTGCCTGAATTCTTAATACATCTTCTCTTCAGCTGCCCTTCTAGACCACTATCCCCCTCATGTCTTTAATCCCCTACTCAGTGAGTAAAGTCAAAATAGTGTTTGTCTAGCCTTACTGAATCTGTTTCTAGCCCCTTGGTTTCCCCAAGTCCTGCTGAACTCCTGCTTTCTCACCAATAAAAAATAATAATAATAAAAACAGGAAACTGGGTGGTAGGGGTTGAGCAGAAAAAACAGCAAGGTACTGCCAAGGCACAGGCTCAGGAAGAACACAGCCAGAAGGACATGAGGCAGTTGGCTACCCTAAGACAGGGGAAGAGAACATTAACAATGCCTTTCCATCCCTGTTCTTTCCTCCATAAAGAATAAGTCTGCTGGCTGTAGAAGCTATCCCTACATTTCTCCAGAGTCTTATTTACTAGGCAGATCAGCTTGCACTTGCTACAAGTAAAACGTCCCACTTGAAGGCAAAGGCATCTATCTGGTAGTCTCTCCACAGAAAAGAAACTTTCTACTCATAGCTTGTCACATCTATCTCCCATAACAGTAAGTCAGAGGTCAGTTTGATTTAGACAGATAACACAATCTCCTGGATATTGAGACCAAGGTGCAACAATTTACCCCAGAGGAGTGACTGCAGTAGCAATGGTATTAAGAATTGGTGTAATTTGAATTCTTATGAAACACCCATTGCAAATTATTTGTGTGTGTGTGTATATATACAAAATTTGCCTTGACTATTTCCTAAGTACTCAAACTATACCAAGTCTTAATTCATTTTTATGTATAAAATGTATGGTTTAAATGCAAACACCAGTAAATCACAAGAGCTGCCTTACGTTATATTCTATGCTTTTCCCCATCATACTGTTTAAATGGGAAGTTAAACTTTGTCCAGTGAACAACCATTTCTTTAAGAGATTCTTAAAGAAGCTTAGTTATTTTAACAGATTGTTCTATGAGGCTGATTACCTTCCTGTTCTGAACGTGCATGAATTGCCATGGTAATCTTACACAAGTCAAAAGCTGAGTCAGTGACTTTATGCTAAAATACTTGTATTATTAGCTAATGCAAATGTAGAAAAACCCAAAAGTGTGTTTATAGTTCTTAAATATGGAAACGAAGAGATAAATCTGGAATAATAAATTAGCCAGGCATGCATTTTAGGGGTCCACCAATAAAGATTTTTTTGGACAATATCAATGCTGATTATTAACTAACTAGCCGATACCAATCCAATAGTTGATCTGCAGCTTGGCAGCTTGGAGAGCAGCATCTGGCCAGTAAGTCTGTGGTGGGGTGCAGATTGAAATCCCCATGGTGAGGGAGGGAGCGGGGCTGAGGCAGAGTGGGGGACAGAGCTGTGGACAGCTCTTC
>NW_005842736.1:253073-277100 GCF_000455745.1 Alligator sinensis | reverse complement strand
GGGACACAGGGGAGTGGGGAGGAGTGCGAGTCCCCACTGCTGCACATGCCCCTAGAGGAGTCATGGGGGGCATGTGCCCCCTGGATTTGGGTGCAAGTCGAGGGCAGGCTGCCTGCTGCAGACTCAAGACCAGGGGCTGTGCTGGACTCTTCCTGGCAGGGAGGCTGCATTCGGGGTGGGCAAGGGCAGGTGGCGGTGCTGGAAGGGGGGCTATAGGGTGGGCAACAGCCACCCCAAAATTGACCATAACCCCCCTGTAATCTCCTCCCAGCACTGCCACCCACCCCATCCTCACTCACCCCCCCGCCAGGAAAAGGCCGGCACAGCCCCTGACCCTGAAGCAGGCAGTCCGCCCTTGCCCCATGCACAAATCCAGGGCGCACATACCCCCCATACCTTCCCCTAGGGGTGCACGCGGTGGTGGCCCCCCTCGGATAAGCCACCCACAGCTCCATCCTGCATCCTGCCATGGCTAGGCAGCACCAGCCCCTGCCCTCACTGTGGGGGCCTCCATCTGTTCCCCCCACAGCCCTTCCCCCACCAGATTTACTGATTGGACACTGCTCTCCAATCTGCTGGCCTGCACTCCTGGCTGCGTGTGTGCTGCAGCTGCACACATGCATGCACCATTTATTGGTGACATTATCGCCTACAACGACCAAAAAATGTTAATTGCCGATAATGTCAATTTTCCTTTTATCGGTACTGATCCGATACATATTGATATACTGGTTCACCTCTAATGCATTTAGTTATTATTTTTAAATACATAAATAGGAAGATTGAAAGTACAAATCAGAGACAATTGTAGTTTCTAATACGCTTTGGAAAGTATGGGGAATAAGCAGGAGGAACTCGCCCTCCTGCTAGCTAGCAAAAACCCAGACCTGGTTTGGCTTACAGAAACCTGGTGGGATTCTACCCACGACTGGGCAGTAGACATTGAGGGCTATAGGTTGTATAGATGAGATAGAGTATGGAGAAAAAGGGGGGGGGGGGTGTAGCGCTCTATGTTAAAGAGCAGTACACGTCCTTGATGATCAAGATGGGTTCAGAAGAGAGGCAAACTGAGGCATTCTGGGTAAGAATGCAAGGGGGTTGTGTGGAAAGGGACTTGATAGTGGGTGTCTACTACAGACCGCCTCACCAGGGGGATGAGTTGGACCTATCTGGAATTTTCAGGTCAGCTCACAGAGGCTGTAAGGACAAGGGATGTCTAAGGACAAGGGACCTAAACTACCCAGCTATCTGCTGGAAGGATCAGTCATCCAGGTCTGAATGCTCATGTAGGGTTTTAGCCTGCATACAGGACCTCCACCTAACTCAGGAGGTACATTAATCCCAACAAAGGAAATGCCTTGCTGGATTTGGTCCTTGCCACAGGCGATGACCTGGTGAGGGATCCGCAGGTGCTCGACTACCTAGGTGTTAGTGACCATTGCCTGCTGTAATTTACTATCCGGCGCAGGGTGGTAAAAGCAAGCAGTCACGCAAAAGTCCTTGACTTCAGGAGGGCCGACTTCAATGAGCTAAGGAGATTACTAAGAGAGACATTGGGGACTCGGAGCTTCAATGAGATGGGAGTCTAGGATGCGTGGTTGTTCCTTAAGGAGACGATCCTCCAACCTCAGAGGGAGTCAGTCCCAACACAAAACAAAGTGGGTAAGAGTGCTAAAAAGCCCCCTTGGCTCAGTAAAGGCATCCAGGAGGGCCTGAGGGCAAAAAAGGTGGCATACAATCAGTAGAAGCAAGGGGCAATCGCCAAGGAGGATTATACCTCATGATTGCAGGGAGGCTGTTAGGAAGGCCAAGGCAGAGATGGAACTAGGACTGGTGACCAGAATTAAGGATAACAAAAAGTCCTTTTTCAAATACATAGGGAGTAAGAAGAAGGCACCAGGCAACATGGGGCCCCTACAGGACAGGCTTGGCAATCTGGTAATTGCAGCAAGGGTAAAAGCTGATCTCTTCAACAAGTTCTTTGCCTCCATATTTCTGAGCAGGGACCGGGACAACCCCCCTACTAGGATTATGGACAGGCTCAGGGGACATGACGCCATGCCTAGGGTCATGGATGATCTAATTAGGGAACTCTTAGAGGGGCTGGACATGTATACATCAGCAGGTCCAGATGCTCTTCATGCGAGGGTACTGAGGGAATTGGCGGAGGTTATAGCAGGGCCCCTGGCCCGGCTGTATGAGCGCTCGTGGTGCTCTGGCCAGGTCCCAGAGGACTGGAAAAGGGCCAATGTGGTCCCCATTTACAAGAAAGGAAGAAAGAAGAACCTGGGTAACTATAGGCCAGTTAGCCTCACCTTGGTCCTTGGTAAGACCTTTAAGAAAATTATCAAGGAACAAATCTGTGGGAACCCAGCATGGGAGGTAATACTCAGGGGCAACCAATACACTGTGGGCAGATCCTGCCTGACTAACCTTGTTTCCTTTTACAACCAGGTCACAAAATCCTTGGATGCGGGCGCTGAGGTGCATGTTGTCTACTTGGACTTCAAGAAGGCCTTTGACACTGTTTATCACCCCATTCTCATTAAAAAAAAACCTAGGCAACTGTGGCATTAATGCCTACACAGTCAGCTGGATGGCAAATTGGCTCAATGGCTGCACCCATAGAGTGGTGGTGGATGGGTCGTTTTCAGCTTGGAGGGATGTGGGCAATGGAGTTCCCCAGAGCGCGGTCCTCGGGCCTGTACTGCTCAACATCTTTATCAGTGATGTGGAGGTGGGCATGGAAAGCACACTGTCCAAATTCGCTGATGACACAAAGATGTGGAGAGAAGTGGGCACACTAAAGGGAAAGGACAGAATCCAACTAGATCTAGACAGGTTACAGAGGTGGGCGGATGAGAATTGGATGGAATTCAACGCAGACAAGTGCAAGATTCTGCATCTAGGGAGAAGGAACCTGCAACATACCTATAGGCTGGGGAACACCCTTCTCAACAACACAGTGGCTGAAAGGGATCTTGGAATCTTTGTTGACTCTAGGATGGACATGAGCCACCAATGCAAGGAAGCGGTCAGTAAAGCTAACCGCACCTTATTGTGCATCTACAGATGCATCACTAGCAGGTCCAGGGAGGTGATCCTTCCCCTCTATGCGGTGCTGGTCAGACCGCAGTTGGAGTACTGCGTCCAGTTCTGGGCACTGCACTTCAAGAGGGATGTGGTCAACGTTGAGAGGGTCCAGAGGAGGGCCACTCGCATGGCCAGGTGGCAGCAGGCCAGGCCCTACGAAGATAGACTAAAGGGCCTGAATCTATTCAGCCTCTGCAAGAGAAGACTGAGAGGGGATCTGGTGGCTATCTATAAACTTACCAGGGGGAACCAGTGGAAAATAGGTGAGGCTCTGTTGCCCTGGGCACTGCCTGGGATAACAAGGAATAACAGCCACAGATTGATTGCAAGCAGGTTCAGGCTTGATATCAGGAGGCATGACTGTATGGTTAGGGATGCCAGGTTCTGGAATGGGCTCCCAAAGGGAGGTGGTGCTCTCCCCTACCTTGGGGGGTCTTCAAGAGGAGGCTGGATAGATATCTGGCTGGGGCACTATGATCCCAGCACTCATTCCTGCCTAGGACAGGGGGTCAGACTTGATGATCTGTTCAGGTCCCTTCCGACCCTAGAAACTATGAAAAACTAACAAAAGAACCCCACAAGTCTAACATCCACAAGAAAAACTGTCAGCAAGTACAGACAGGAGAAATTCTCCTGGGACTGATTTAACCCTGGTTGTTCCCAGGTTCTCTCTCTGGGAGCAGCCATTTTTACTGTAGAAGAAAGCAGCAACTCTCCCAGGAGAAAATGAATGTGTGTTCAAGGCTTAAGTCTGTAGCTGAAGGTACCATATTTACTAAAATATAAGGTGACCCTGAACATAAGCCGCCCTGTCCCATAATTAGATGCTATATATGTAAAATTTATAAATGTCATTGTAATTTTTCCAGGTATAGAATCTAATGGTTGCAGGTTTGCCTTGGCTTTGCCCCACTCCGACTGCTACAGCAGAGAAAATAAATCTGGGGGGTCAGGTACCCACCTTGCCCTCTGCCCCCCAAATCTTCTCTCTCCTGCAGCCCACACCTCCCATCCTTACTGTCAGACCCGGTTCTCCCTGAGCACATGGAAGCTCAAGGCAAATCTGAAAACACTGCCCTTTAAATAAACCTCTGGTAATTAGCATATAGTATCAATAGAGTTAGTTCTTCCAGAATTGATGCATTTTATCTCTTTTTGAAATTGCTGCAAGTTTTAGCACAGGTACTCCATAAATACATTTTCCACCCATATATAGTACAAGCTATGCCTGATATTTGTCTAAAGCCAAAAGGCTCATGATTTACCCTATGGTTCATAGGGATGGGCCCCAGCACAGTCAACAGCATTTCAAGCCATGATGACTCCCAGCTCAGCACTGCCCAGTATGTGCTGATACACCCTGCAAAGGATTGATGTGCTAATTAGCCCCTCACCCATTACTGGAACCAGGTGTTCTTGTCATGAGCCTTGGGATCCTTCAAAAAAGTATATGCACAGGTCAACCTGCTCCAGCCCCATCTCATGGAGGGTGGGGCCACACCAATCATATGCACCAGGGTGAAAGAGGGGGTGACAGAAGGATTCTGGCTGAACTATTTGGGGCCCCATTCTGTGATGTTCGCCAGATATTTCATGCTGGTGAAAAAACAGGAATAATTGGAAATGGGAAAGCTCAGCTGTGGGAGTGAAGAGGAAGTCAAAATGTATTCAACATAGTGGCTCACTATGACTTGAAAAAGACTCTGTGCTGAGGGGTACTGTGTAGAATGGACACACTACCATATGTTGTTCAGATGGGCTGCACTAATTTATCCTTGTATCAGCATGTTTGCCTGTTATGGGCCATGTGTTTTATAGTCACACTCAGTGTTGGCTGCATTTAACTGACTTTCTAGTTGGTTTCCATCACTGAGTACATGCTGCCTTTGGCAGTAGTTTAATGATAGACAATTTAGTTATTGATGATTCCTTGTATATAAATATAAAACAAGGGACTTTATTCCCCCTTGTGCTGATGTGGGGACGGGAGGGAAACAGGGACTCATCTTGCATTAAAAGATAGCAACATTAGGGAGTAGCAATCCATTATAGTTACTGAATAGTTAATACGCAACAAGATGCATCTGATTTCTTAGCAGCCAGATGGTGAAGGTGGGAGGACATAGATAACCAGCTGAAGCCTGTTTAGGCAACTGCTACCTACCTACTCTGGCTCATGAAATGAAGCAGGAGCTCACCTGGGCTGGAATTCACTGTACAAATCAAAAGAAGTGATTGCTGTATTTATGGTGTCTGACTTACCCAATATGATTTTCTACTTATATAAATGCTTGCTTTTATGGAGGATGTCTGGGTTACCTGTGGGCAACTGCAGCTTGCCTCCAGTATTTGACTGATGAAACACAGGCCTACTCTTCTGCATTTTCCTAATGCAGATAAATTATTTGTACTCTAACTGCTAGCATTTAACAGAGCAAAACATCAGGAGGTAGGCTACGTATGCATCTGACTGGTGTCTCTGTTCATGTCTCAGTCATCAAAAGGAATATCAGGCCCTCCACCACTTGAACATGGTGGCTCCTTTAGCTACAAAAGAAAGAAAACTAAATTAATCTGGGAAGTCACTGAAGGATATCTGTCTCAGATTCCAGGCCAGTGAATTAGTCAATAAAACAGGAAGGATAGAAAGAAAAAGAAGTTACCAACCTGAGAAATGCATTCTCCATTTGTAAAGCTGCTATCCTTTGACTTGCGTTTGCTCATTGCACCAATTTACATCTTAAAAGAAAAAATGAAATAGAATTACTACAATATAGCCTACTGCTTTATTTGTTTTCATTCAACTGCAGACATGCCAAATCTGAAATTTATTACTTTAACATACCGCATATAATATCAACCAATGTGTTCATAAAAGTTTAATTTAGTAGACTATTTTTTTCTTAATTGATGGCAATTTTGATAAATAGCTTTTTAAGTTTAAATTTGATGTGTTTGTTATTTAAACGTTTTTCTTTTAAAAATAAACCTGTTTTAACTTCAGATTTCATTTTAAACAAGTTATACAATCTTAAAATAGTAGGTAAAAAAGAATCATGCTGCATCCATGAGACCCTATCAAAAATTCAAGCGACAGCACATGCCTTTCTATATAAAGAATTTGGGGGCGGGAAGGAATACACAATCTATTGCATCATATTTGTAAAGTCTTGTCTCAGTAACTACATGTACTACTATATTAAGGACCCGATCCTTTGCAGGTTGCCAGAAACAAAAAATAAATTGTGAGAGAACTGGTATGGAATCCAGGCTGATTCTAGGATATACCATTATGCCCCTCATCAGTATTATATATTTAGTATTCTGCATTCTCAGATTTTACCGATTTTCACTGATAAATTCCCTGATCTAAGTCATTTGATTTTTTACCGATTTACATCCGTTTTTCAATTCAAATCCATGTTAACCAGCACAAGAGGGGAATGGCCTATTCCCCCACTTGTGCTGGTTAACAGGGATTTGAATTGAAAAATGGGTGATGCCGGTAAGCTAAAAGTGTCGCCGTGCCAGTTACCTGAGGCACAGGTTTTCAGCCAAATGGGGGGGAAGGGGGGGCAGTGGCGGCAGCCACATGCAGAGCAGAAGCCGGGGAGGGGGGTGGCGGTGGCTGCACAGGGGCTGGATGAGTGCGTCTGGAGCTACTGCCTGGGGGCGCAGGGCTCCCAGCTCTGACCCTGGGTGGAGGGGGCCAGGCCAGGGCACAGGAATTGCTCCTGGAGCAGGAAGGTCTGAGCTGCACCCTGGCGGCTCCAGATTCAGCCCTGCCCTCGGTGCTGGGAGCTGCAATCTCCGCTGGGGGCAGGCAGATGGGAGAGCCTGGCCCCGCTCCCTGCAGGCTGGGACCAGTGGTGGCACCAGGCTCTTCCTAGTGCTCAGGGTGGGCAGCAGCCTGCTCTTGTCCCATGCGCAGATCCAGGGCCACACGCCCCCCGGGAAGAACCTGGCACAGCCCCCCAGGGGGTGTGTAACAGCAAGAGCCACACCTGTCAGCTGGCACCCACTGACAGCTCCCCACGCTTTGCTCCTGCTGCAGCCCCAGGACTGGCCGACGGACTGCATTGCACCCCTTGCCTTACCCCTTCCCTAGGCCCAACCTTACTCCCTCCCTCCATCACCACCAATTTTTCCCTGATTTAAACCAATTTTTTTCCTTTTCTTCTTTTTATCCTGATTTTACCCCCGTTTTTGTTTCAAAGATAAACCCTGAAAAATTCCAGACTTTTTTTTTTTTTTAAAACAAAAACTGAGAATGCGGAACACTATATACACTGAACTAACCTGGGTGATCCCAAATTTCTAGTTTCAGTGAAGTTGCATGACACTAATCACGAGCAAAACAATTGTCTAGTAAATAAATCAATACCACATTCACCATTTTCTAACGTTCAGCAGATGTAAAATAAGAATCTGTAAATATTAAGCCCTATAATTGCTTAAATGTAGTCCACTCTCATAGGTTACATAATGGTATACCAAATAGAGTGTAAAAGACTCTGTTTAGGAGCTGCAGAATGTTTACTAACAGTAAACATTAAAACTGAAACTTTTAATGTTTACTGTTAGTCAATGAGAACTCTGTAGAAAATAAATGAAGTACAAAAGGAAGAGTCGGTTAAAAGGAGATAAGTCAATCAACTGACTAATATAAACAGGTAGAGACTAAACTCTAATTACGTCATATTTGCAAAGATACAAGCAACCACTAATTGTGTAAGATTCTCATTCAATACTGCAGATGAGAAAGACCATGTTTACTTATAAATGCTGCAACAGACTGACATGGTTCTTTTAGTACTGCTGCTTCCTGTGAATACAGAAATACTGGTTTAAAGGTAGCCTTCCATGGGTACAACTTATTCCATTCTGCGTCCATACTAGAGGGTTGAAGAATCACATTGGTTAAAGAAAGCTCACTCTCCCAATGGTTATACCAGCTTTAAAGAGTTGATGTATAGCCCAGACTGAACTTGACTACCCATTTTCCAGCAAGCAGTCACAAAGCTAAAATGAAGGGCTCCATCACCACTCAGGTGCCTGAACTATCTCCTTCATCCCCAATCAAAGCCATCCCCCCTACCACAGACCCCAGAGCATCCTGTGGTCCCAGTACAGATTGGGAAGAAGCAGGATCCCCTAAGGAAAACCATCCCAACCCTGAGGGGTACCCTGAGACCTCCCCCCAGCCGGTTGTCTGCCACCCCCCATGCTGTCCCCTCCCTCACCCCAATCGGCTGCAGCTCTCCCTCTCCCAGTGCCAGGGGATGTACTAGACCAGTGGTACAGGCAGTGCTCTGCTAGGCCTCTGCCCCCATGGCGGCAGAGGTGGGGGAAACACCCCCCCCATCCCCAGCAGCCTAGAGGAGCCCACCAAACCATAGTACCAACAAGAGGATAACCAGGAGTCCATGGTCCCCTTCACAAAACCAACAGAGCTCTTTACCCCAGCAGTACCCAGGGAAGAGATGCTCTAATTCCTGGAGAGCACAGTGTGCACCAGGAAGAAGGGGCAGCTTGCCCTGGACCCTGGTGGCAGATTTCCACCAAGTCCTCCCCTTGGTCAGGCCTCTGGTGAGGGAAGGCAAAGGGCATAAGCAAAGCAATGCCAAAAACTTTGGATAAGCTCTCAGCATCCACAACATTCTTTACACCTATCAGGGGATGGGAGGATTACTGATGGGTCCCACAGCTGGCTCCTGCAAAAGCACTGCCAAGCCTAACAATGCACTCCACCAATGAGTCCCTCACTGTGGTTCCCCTCAAAATGTGGGTCTGGAGGACAGACAAGTCTCTGCAGGTGCCAAGTATCCTCCTTCCTCCAGGAGTGGGGCTACTCTGTACTCTTCCTGCAGGAGACCCACATGACTTCAGCTGCCCAAGCCAACTGGTGGCTGGAGTGGGGAGACAAAGTCTATCTCAGTCACCTCACAGAGACATCCTATGGGGTGGTGACCCTGTTCTCCCCCAAGCCTACAGCTGGGAGTTATTCTCACCACTGAGGTTGTGCAAGGCTGCCTGTTCCATCTCTAAGTCTGAATGCAAGGGCTTGTCCTCACCCTGGTAAGCACTTATGCCCTTGCACATGAGACAGAGATGAACCTTTTCTATTGGCAAATGGCAGCCTACCTTGGGAACCTGAGTCCTAACAAGTGCCTGGTTCTCAGTGGGAACTTTACCGTCACCTTCAAGGTACAGAACCGCACTAGCAAAGAGTGGAGCTATGCTGCTGCAGATATCCTCAGAGAGGTCATCACTGACCACTCCCTGGTGGACGTCTGGCATGCCCACCACCCTGACACCACTTTCACCTTTGTCAGGGTGGAGGATCAGCAGGTACTGAATCTACGTATTCATGTTAAAAACCACCCAAGTCCACGCCTCCAGCACTAGGCCAGCCCCCTTTGGCAACCTCCATCTCGTAAAGGGTTGAGCAATTATTTGGGCTGAACAGTCACTTAAAAGCTTTGTTGAGCTGTTGAGGGCCGCATGCACACAGGCAGATGTAGACACACACACACACACACACACACACACACACACACAGGCACCCACTCCCCTGCTCTGAGTCCCCAGTACACAGCTAGGTTGGGCAGGAGCCATGCCAGCTGCACACATGTGGCCTGAAGCAGCACATGGGAACACAGTGGAGCACCAGCCCAGGCTAGCTGCATGCCAGGGACTCAGGGTAGGGGAAGGGCTGCAGAGAGAAAGAGGCCAGGACCTGTGGATTATATGGGCCCAGCTGGGCAGGTCCCGCACTGTGTTCCTTTCTTCTCCCTGCACACTCTCCCCCATCCAGTGTCCCCAACACACAGCTAGGCCAGGCCAGTGCTGCGCTGTGTTCCTACATATTGCTTTGGGTCACATGGGCACAGGTGGAGCACCAGCCACTCCAGCTACATCCACGTGGCATGGCTTGGTGGGACCTGGCCTGCCAGGACCCAGTTAACCCACAGCTCCTGGCTTTCTTCTTCCTATACCCCCTCCGCAACAGGGATAACCATATCCGAGCTTCAACTCTCACCAGGGGCTGGGCTGTCTGGTCTATGAATGGGAACAGGGTCAGAGCTGCAAGACAGAAGCCTAGCCAGGAGCTCAGCCCCCCTGCCTTGGAGTGTACACTGGTGGCTGGGAGGCTGGGCAAGATGGGCTGGGCCAGGGAGGGGAGTGGCTGCCTGGCCACTGGAGCTGCTGCTGCTGCAGCTGACTACATCACAGGGAAGGGAGAAGGGACCCAGGGCAGCCATGGGCTAGATACAATTCTCCTTCAGAGGTGCAGGTCCTATGCAAGGGCAGTCCCTGCCCTCTGGTATCCTCCAGCCATCAGGAGCTAGTTCTGAGGCCACTGCCTCAGCAGGCCCCGCAGTGCTCCCTGCCTTGCCATCTCAGCAGTCTGGGGGATACCAAGTCAGTCTGCCTCCAAAAGGCCAACTACCACCAGCTCTTACACACTTATGCTCTGCACAAACCATCATCCTGTCCTCGCATCCTGACCCAACAACAAGGGGCAGGACAGCCTAGCCAAGGTCAGGGTCCCCAGTAGACAAGTCTGTATTCCACCTTAATCCCACAAGCCACCAGGGATGTTAGCTGGTGCCTCCCCTACAAACCTGTTACCACAAATGTGTATCTGGTACACAATCCCAACGCTTGCCCACTTTCCCAGGAGCGGGAGACCCTGGGGCATGCCTATCTTGAGTGTGCCAGGTAGCAGCCCCTCTTCCACCTCCTACAGAACTTCCTGCCCAGGTTCTGGCTGCACTTCTCCCCATACCTCCATGCACCTTTTTTGTTATGCAGTCCTTGCCCTTGCCCATGGCCCCATCAAGCCCTGGACCTCCTGGTCAACCCCCTTCTGGCCCTGGCAAAACTGGCCATCTACAAGACCAGGAAGGAGGCTGTCTTCCTGTCACTTTTCTACTTATGTCTGCAGGCAGTTTTGCTGGTCAGCATTCACAGGCTCCAACTCATTCAGGAGGCCTGTATGCCTTGCTCAGTGTTTCCTTCTGGATCCCTTATTAAGCTATGACCTCACCTCCTTCACATGCTGCATGAAAAATAACTTCCTCTTAAAACTTGTTAGTTTTAAATTAGCTACCTACTAGTTTCATTTGTGACCCCTAGCTCTTGTATTGTAAGAAAGTAAATAACAAATCCCGATTTCAGGGGTGGGCAATTATTTTGGGCAGAGGGCTGCTTACCCAGTTTTGGCAAGCTGTTGAGGGCTGCATGGGTAGCCCCACCCCCGGTCACCATCTTGGACCAACCTCCCAATGTCTTGGGACCAAATTCAGAGGGCCAGCACCAGTGGGACCCAGAGTGGGGTACAGGCTGGCAGAGGTCTGTAGAGCCAGGCTGGGCTGCACCAGAAGGGAAAGGGGGAAGATGGCCTGGTTCCACAGCACCCCTGCCGGCTGGGACCCTGTACCCCTACTGCCCTGCTCGGGGCCCTGCTGGCGCCAGAATACCAGTGCGGGACCTGTGCTCCTGCACCCGCTCACTCTCAGTGCCCCCACCCAGCCCCGTGGTACAGACGGGGGGCAGCCCTGACCCCCTGCTCCCTGGAAGGGAAGAAGCTGGTGCAGAGCATGGGGAAAAGTGGCCCCTGGCCTGCCCCATGGCTGGTGCTCCTTGCTGCAGCCACTCGCAGCCCCCACATATAGCAGCCCTGTGTCCAGGGCAGGCACAGGCAGCCTCATGTGGGCTGCGAGCAGCTGCAATGCAGGGCATCAGCCACGGGGCAAGCAAGGGGCCACTTTTCCCCGTGCTCAGCACCAGCTTGTAACCCAGCCCCCGCAGCCAGCCAGGGCCCTGCGTGGCTCCAGGCTAGCCCGTCGGGGCTGTGCCATGGCAGGAGCAGCTGCGGTCCCCCTGCTTGTCACGCTGGGCAGTGTTTGCTGCTGCTGCCCACCCAGAGCTTGTGCACTGGGCAGCCCAAAGGTGGTGGTGGCAGCCTCACCGCAGTCTACTGTGCTTGGGCACACCCCCGACAGGCGAGCCCGGACCCAGATTACAAGCTGGTGCTGAGTGCAAGGGAAAAGCAGCCCCTCGCCCACCCCGTGGCCGGCGCCCCACGCTGCAGCCACTCACAGCCCTCGTGGGGCTGCTTGTGCCTGTTCAGGACAGCCCCATGCGGGCTGCAAGCAGCTGCAGCAGGGAGCATGGACCACGAGTCAGGGGAGGGGCCACTTTTCCCTGCACTCTGCACCAGTTCCTTTCCTGCCCTTCCCCCCCGCCCCTTACCTGAGCTTTCCATGCCAGGGCAGCCATTTGGTCCCAGGCCAGAAGCCCCTGCTGGGGCTTCCAGTTGCAGGGGCAGGGCCAGGCAGGCCCTGCTGTTGCGGGAGCCTACCAGGGCTTCCTCTGGGTCCTACTGCCCCTGGTTCCTGTAATTTTTGACAGGAACCAAAGACAGACAAATTTTACATTTCAAAATGTTTTTAGGGGCCCCGCAGGCCAGATAAAATGGCCTCGTGGGACTAATTCGGCCCGCGGGATGTATTTTTCCCACCCCTGCCCTATTTACTTTCTTTTGGCCATTTAGTATTTTGTAAGCCTTTATCATGTCCCAGCTTCCCTCCCCCCACCCCCAAGCATTTCTTTTCTAAACTGAATAGATTCGGCCTCTTTAGTCTTTCCTCATATGGAAACTACTCCATACCACTATGTAACTGCCAGCAACATGTAGAGTAACAGAAGGTGCTGTACGTTTTTCTTGTAGCAACTCTTGAATTGCAGTGAACAAGGGTGACAAAAGGAGCAACCATTACAATCCATTGATATAACAAGTTCTTGATCTCACAAAGTAACTTAAGCCATCTGAAACTCTTAGGTTTATAAAATGTAGTTGTTTAGATGATGATACAAGAGACATAAGGTCTCTTATCCTCATTAAGAGGTGATTTATATATAGAAGACAGTTAATCTCCAGATTATGATCAGAACCAGAAGGGCACTTGCCACAGGAAGAGAGAGTATGTTAAATATTCTTATAGCTAAGTGAACTAGGACAATGACTGCAAGATGTATAGAGCCTTAGTTATTTCCTTTTCCTAGGAAGACATAGATATGCCCCACCTGTGAATCTACTGCCTCTGGCCTTTATGGGGGACAGGCATTGAAAGTGCTACTTCTTTATATTGTTTACCCATTTTCAAAAACAAAACAAAGAAATAACTGGAATTCAGATTCATATTTGTTTAGGATTTCTTGCACACCCTACACACACATAAGGGTAGTAAAGCAAACAAGTCATCAAGTGGTACCCACTCTTGCAAAACCCACATTGTTAGCATCAAAATAAGTGTCTCCTAAATGCTGCTCTTGGACGCCAAAGCTGAAAGACTTCTTTCCTCCTCCACACCTGACAGCATAAAAAAGAAACAAGCCAAAGGCTGACTCATCTGACAGTTTTCTATTGATAGAACTGCTTTAGTTTCAAGCTAGAGAAAACCAAGTCAATTAACAACCAAATCCAGTTCTAACAAACCTTAAATATATATTGATCTTAGCGGAATGAAGAAACTGTTTTGGACATTGCCTTCAATAGTAAAAATATCTTTAACTCTTCAAAGGATAAACTAAAGTACAATCTATAACAGTCAGATACACTTTAAAAATATTTAATATGCTATAGTAACATAGCAGAAAGCTGTATTTATTGTTAAACTAGGTTACTTGAGCTGGATATAGTCACACAGCAAACCATGGGTTACATGGCAAGCCACTATGTCTCCAGGCAACCTGACATCACAGACAAGCTGTGGACACTGAAGCCAAGCACCACCCACGTAGAAGTTTGAATCTTGTCCTTTGACAGCTTTTTAAGTACACATTAGGTGCTCTCTGCCTGTTTTCTATGGGGTACCCTTCCAAAAATATCTGTTCTGGGAGCAAGGTTTACAGTTCAAGAGTCAGTATCTCAAAGTGCTCTGAAATCCAAACACAATTTTACTTCAGCAGTGTTGGCAAAGAAAACACCAGAAGGAAGCTTAAGACTCTAGGCAACAGTGTTAGGGTCATATAATCATACCAGTGCTCTTCATCCTTTTCTTGGGGAAGACATATGAGCAAATGCTAAGTAGCTGCAACTCAACATCAGCATGATCAGAGGAGCAGGAACTGCGCACATAATAAAAAGACCAACTCTAAGGACCAGCATAAGGCTGGTGACTAATATAGTGCCAGAATAAGGGTCCAGTCAAGAGTAAATGTTTTCCATAAAAAAATAAAAAGAACTAAGTTTCAACTCCCCACAACGATTTGCACAAATCTACAAAAATTAAAACACAAGTCTCATCCTTAAAGTATTTTCTTTGAGAAGGATCAGAACACAGGATCATATTACAAGAATTTTAGACATGTGACCTTTTTAAAGCCTCAAATTATAGGCCTTTGAATGCTATAGAAAATCCAAGCTACAGACATTCTAAAGTATTTGTACAGACCTTCCACTCCATCTTATCCCATGTACATGTGGTGGCACTCATATTTCATCATAATATTGCTGGCCAGGATCACTATGCCTCAAACCAATACCAATGGGGTCCTTTGCAAAGACAACAAATGCCCCTGTGGACAAGTCCAAGCCATGTCCCATGTTGTCGACTGGTATCCATTTACTATGCTACTGGTGGCCTTCATACTGGTGATGACATCACTTTAAGATGGCTGAAACTATATGCCAAAACTGCATATGCTAAATAAACAAATATGGTATGTGAGCCAGGTACAACTGAGGTATTTTAGGCATGGGATTCCTTAGCTACAGCCCTATTTTTTTTAATTTTTTTTTTAACATTCAGATTGAGAGAAACCCACGTCCTATAGTAAAATTGTTTGGAAAACTGGCAGTCAAAAATCAAGCCAGTATAGACTTGGAAAAGAGGAAGAACATCAAGCACTGAGATGCCTCACAGTTTGGGGATTGTACCACATACAAACTACTACAGCATTACTAAATGCCTCCATTTATGTGGAACTCACTGTCTGCTCTCAGGGATAAGCCAGGAAGGTCATTAAACTTTACTCACCCTTGTATAATGGTGTTTGATTAATATTTTAGAAACTCTCCCAGAGCCAGAATCAGAGTCAGCATTGCATTGGGTCTCAACAAAAAAAATCAAAGTTTGAGAAATGTAAAGGAAGGATTTGCAGGAGGAACAAAGGCACAAGGTTTTGGAGTTAGAGGATGGCTAATTGCAAGGCTACTCAAGGCTATTGCAAGGCATTAAACAAAGCCATATGAAAATGTAGTGTGGAATGACAGTCATGTCCCAGGGGACTGAAACCCCTAGAGAGACAATGTTCTAATTCCAGAGTGAAAAGAAAAGAGAAAAAGGGTCTGGCTGTTTACTGGGACTTGTATACTTCTTCTGCTACCCTTTATTAATAGCAACTGGTTAATTAATTCTAGTTAATTAATAGTAACTGGTTTTAGGATTACAGAGTTGGACTGTGAGGTCTCACCTCAGAAGGAAGTGCAAGTTAGACCCTGCAGTATGAGTGCATGCCTAGAAACCAAAACCCAGGACAAAGTTGTTATTTTTTTATGCTACCTCCAAATTGTAGTAAATTCGCTGGGGATTTGTGAGCTTCACAAAGCATGCTTTGAATGATAACTTTGAGGCAATCAAGGAATATCTACCTGAGAAGATGTTAAGTAGATATAGTGCCCTTCTGGTCTGGGAAAAGGCAAGTTAAAGTAAGAGGTATAACCAAAAAAACCTTACTTTTACTGAAATTGTTAGTGACAAGTGCAATTCCAAGAGACAGTATTTGAAAAAACAATACAGTAATCCATCCAGTCCTAAAGAATTCATCACTTGGTTTTGATGCTTCCCATTTTTCAGTAAAAGTATCACTCAAGCACCAACTTCTAATATTAACAAACATCAGAAGCCTGACTGTGATGCTTCCATGATCATGGCATAGCACCAGAATATATACAATTGCCTACAGACATTGTCCTAGTATCATGAACATAGCACAAATCTCAAGGCTCATACTGTTGAGCTGTCTGTGTTGTAATAGAAGACCTTCACGTATAGTTAACTTGCCTTGAAAATATAACCATTAGTGATCCCAATAGCCAAACTTGAAATGCTTAGTGATAATTAATCCTCTTCTTCAAAAGCCTCAAATGCAGGGCCATACAGGAACTGTATCATCCCTTTCTTCTCTTAACAGATCTACATGAGGCTACTGGGAAACAGAATATGCCACAGTTCAGCTACCAACAAACTGACTACATTAAGATGTCAGAAAGTGTACAAGAGATCAGCTCTTAAACAGGCAACAACATGGAAGATGAAGATAGGTGTTGAAAAATACAAAGCAATGCACACTTAAGGAAAATAAAAACAATGCAGTTTACAGCTATCTAATCAAAGTCATCAACAAAGGAATAGAATCTGGGTACTGTGAACAGTTCAATCTACAATGCTGGCCAAAGAAAGCAAACAAAATGTTATGGTACAAGAAAAGAGATAAAGAATTATACCCAAAGTGTGCTGCTATTATAGATGAACCATGGATCTAATAATATAATTCTCAACCTGGGATGCCTTGAAATCCTCTCACAGGTGAAGTCTGGTGCTATGCAATGTAAGCACTGTTGGGTATACAAACATGTTTCATACAATAAACTCTGTGATTTCAAATACGAATCTGTCACGTTAAAAACATTCGGTCCTTTTATGAACTTTCTGAGTTGTCTGCAACAGAGGAATTGCTCTACTGTTTTTCTGTAGTAAAAAAACAAGAGAAAACTAAGAGCTGGTATTTTCTGAGGGGTGCCTCGAGTCTATAAAGGTTGAGAATCACTGAACTATATAATAAAATTCAAGTCTATTTAGATACATTGTATATTCACGCCAACTACTATGGGTGTGGGTCCCTCACTGAATGGAGGAGGCAACCTAGTGACAGATGATGAGGAAAAGGCTGAAGTGCTCAATGCCTTTTTCACCCGTCTTCACTGGCAAGGTCAGCTCCCTGACTACTGTACCGGGCAGCACAGTCTGGGGAGAACATAAGCAGCCCTCAGTGGTGAAAGAACAGATATGGGCCTATTTAGAAAAGCTGGATGTGTACAAGTCCACGGGGCCAAATGCAATGCATTCGAGGGTGCTGAAGGAGTTGGCTGATGTGATTGCAGAGCCACTGGTCATTATCATGGAAAACTCATGGTAATCAGGGGAGGTCCCAGATGATTAGAGAAGGGCAAATATAGTACCTATCTTTAAGAAAGGGAAGAAGAAGAATCCAGGGAACTACAGGGTGGATTTGATTTAAATCAAATCAATTTAAATCACAGGTCAGGAAGCCTCAATTTAATCACTGTTTTCTACAAAATTATATTATTGTTGTTTGATATAACCTTAATACATATTAGTCACAACTCAGAGACAGATGTAGGTTTCATTTTTAAAGGGTACACTATACATTTTAAAGCGGTGATTTTTTTTTCAGATTAATTTTGCAGCTACATCAGAAAATTGAATTATACTTTTTTTTTTTATTTACCAAAGCTAAATTGAAGCAGATACTTGTGAGGTCATTGGGAAGTGAACTATCTCTAATTCACTAGATTAATCATGGATATTTGGGGGATATTTTTGCCACTGTATTAGGAGGACATCAAATGAGTGCTGCAGCCATATGTTATTAGCTTGGGGCTTTCTTCAATCTCTTCTAGTTTGTTCTCATCTTTGATTTATTCTCTCTTTTACAGCCTGGCAAGCCTGCTGCCATGATCATTTTTCCCTCCTACCATACCATTCCCTCATTAGATCTCAAATCAATAGACAGGCTATACTCAGAAACTTATCCATCAAGACTTCTGTAATATTCTGCTCAAAATGTTTCTCTTTTTTTTCTACTGCCCCCTCCTCCTTGCATTTATCTCCAGACTCCTCCTCCTTGCCCAGATCTACTCCACTCCCAACAATACTCTGTTCATTTATCTTCTTGAAACTTTCCACTTTTAGAGAGAGGTAAGGGCTTGACTGTGTACAAACTTGCAGAGAGACTACACAGTCGATGGGTAGGTAATCACGTCTGTTACCTCTTCTCTCCATATATTGTTGTTAACAAGGAAGTTCTCTCTGGAGACAACTCCATAGTTTGAGAACTGAAACTAAGCATCACAGAAATGCTTAATGGGATCTTCTAGACTGAGCACCAAGTCCCATTGGGTAGACTAGTTTTCTTTAATCTTTACTAATCTATGGAGGAGCTTCTTGGAACCCCATCAGATTGGGCCCCTAATATAGTCCACAGCCTCTTGTTACCTATAAAACTTTTCTAAAAAGGTTACATGAATATATTGTCTCAAATAGTATATAATTAGACATTATAATCCATATTCCATGATGGTATCTTTGAACTTTAACATATCTTAAATTAAAACTATCATTATATAGGTTTATTTTTCTAAAAGCATCTTAAAAATGCCAAAAATACAAATAAATAAAAAGAATCTGATTTTTTTTATTTAAAAAAAAAAAACAATCCAAAACTTGATTTTTATCCACCCTGACTACAGACCAGTCAGCCTTACCCTCAGTCCCCGGGAAAATCATGGAGTAGGTCCTCAAAGAATCAATCCTTAAGCACTTGGAGAAGAAGAAAGTGATTAAGAATAGTCACCATGGATTCACCAAGGGCAAGTCATACCTGACTTACCTGATTGTCTTCTATGATGAGATAACTGGCTCTGTGGATGATGGGAAAGCAGTGGATGCGATATACCTTGACTTTAGCAAGACTTTTGATCCCATCTTCCACAGCATTCTTGCAAGTAAGCTAAGAAAGTATGGGTTTAATGAATGGACTGTAAGGTGAATAGAAAGCTGGCTGGATCATCGGGTTCATTTGGTAGTAATCAATGGCTCAATGTCTAGCTGGCAGCCGGCATCAAATGGAGAGCCTCAAGGGTCAGTCCTGGGACCAGTTAAGTTCAATGTCTTCATTAACGATCTGGAAGATAGGATGGACCGCACCCCAAGAAAGTTCACTGATAATACCAAGCTGGGAGGTATGGTAGATACACTGGAGGGTAGGGCTAGGATTCTGAGTGACCTAGACAAATTGGAGGATTGGGGCAAACAAAAATCTCATGAGGTTCAATAAGGACAAGTGCAAAGTCCTGCACTTAGAATGGAAGAATCCCATGCACTGCTACAGTCTGGCGACTGACGGGCTAAGCAGCAGCTCTGCAGAAAAGGATCCGAGGATTACAATGGACAATAAGACAGATAAAAGTCAGCAGTGTGCCTTTGTTATCAAGAAGGATAACAGCATACTGGGCTGCATTAGCAGGAGTGCTGCCAACGATTGAGGGAAGTAATTACTCTGCTCTATTCTGCACTGGTAAGGCCACACCTGGAGTACTGTGTCCAGTTTTAGCCCCCACCCCCAAAAGGATGTGGACAAGTTGGAGAGAGTCCAGCAAAGGGCAATGAAAATGGTTCAGGCCAGGGCACATGACGTAGGAGGAGAGGCTGAAGGAACTAGGTTTATTTAGTCTGCAGAAGAGAAGATAGAGGGAATTTGATAGCAGCCTCCAACTACTTGAAGGGCGATTCCAAAGAGGATGCAGCTAGACTGTTCTTGGTGATGACATAACACAATAGGGAGCAAGTCTTAAATTGCAGCAAGGGAGATTTAAGTTGGGTATTAGGAAAAAGCTCTCTCACTAGGAAGGTGGTGAAGCACCGGAATAGGTTACTTAGGGGGAATGAATCTCCATCCTTTGATGTTTTTAAGACCTGGCTCACCAAACCCCTGGCTGGAATGATCTAGTTGGGGATGGTCCTGGTTTGAGCAAGGGGTTGGACTAGATGACCTCCTGAGGTCCCTTCCAACCCTAATTTTCTATAATCCTATATTTAATTACAAAGGTACAGTACATCCTTAATTAGCTTAAGTGACAGCTTTTTCTGCTAACTTGTAACTGGCGATACTGTATAACAATTTCTTCTCAAATTTAATATCAACTTAGTATGTTAAATTTGGTGTGGCTTTACATGATGCATCCTGCAAAATTTTTCATAAGATGCCATATAGCTTCACTTCTCCAAATCATTTTTTAATGTGTACTTTCCAAACAGGTTCAGGTAGAGGATGCATTTAGCAGTCCTAACTTTGAAATATTAATTTGTTATGGATCAAAACTCATGGCAGAGGTGATATGTTTTATTAGACCAACTAGATATTTGCAAAAAAATGTCTTTATTTACAAGCTTTCAGGCACAGGTACCCTTCATCAGGCATAGGAGCCTGGAAAGATTTTAAAAGTTCTCTTAGGTAGAAATGAAAATTCATGTTTAAGGCACTTGATTTTTGATGAGTCTGCTACATAGCTGCAATTAACATAAATCCACTTCCCTATGAATTGTTCCCATCCCAAAACATGAGAGGCTCCTAAATGTGTATTGTGTTCAATTTTTCAAAGATTCTAATGGATAAGCAATGTTCTTACATTAGTCAATGATGTGACATTCAGTCTTTCCCCTTATATGTTATTTTTCAGAAAGAAAATGCTGTTGTCCAAGTAACACAGAACGATTCTGTGGATAATTCCCAATACAGGTAGGCTTTCAAGCAAAAGTTATAGGGAAGACCCTATCCAAAGGCCTCAGTTTATTTTCAGTATACAATTTGTTTTTAATGAGACAGTGATTTAAGATACATGAGGAAAGGAATTCCCTATTTCAACTACTTCCATGACAGAAAGCATCTTTATCTGTAGTCAGTAAGTCACCCTTCTCCCTAAACAGTGAAAAAAGACAGAGACATGTTACAGCAAAGGTGGTGATAAGTTGGAGTGAATAAGACTTTTCTTCTCTCCATGCCCACATACTCATGTTAAAAACAGAAGCAGCAGCAAACTTGCCACAGCAGGTGGTAGAAAATTCAGGCTCACTCTCAAGGCAGACAACATTCTTTGGGTGAATCTGTTCTTTTATTAGACCAATTTTCCAACCATTTAAATTGGTCTAATAAAAGATATCAGATTCACCCAAAGAACTTTGTCTGCCTATGTCCTTAGACCAACACGGCTACAACCTACACACCTGACTCACTCTCAACAAACTTGGCAAGAATTTAAAAAAAAGAAAAAAGCTAGAGAGAACAAAGAAAGCCCCCTGCAAGACTTAAAAAAACAAAACAAAACTGAATACTTTAAAGGTACAGTTTCTTTAATAGTTAATGATATAAAGATTTTTAAGACTTGTTCTGGCCTGCCTACTTTAAGGTCTAAATTTAAATACAAGTTTATGAAGTTAAACAAGAAACAACTAAATTATAAAAACTAGATGCCAGCACTCATATACTGAGAGGCTTTCCTGATATCACTGGGATTGCCTAACTGAATGAGATTAAGAGTCGTAGGACCAGGCTTTAAACTAATTAAATGGATACTGGAAAATACTTTTTCTCACTCACATTAAATGGCATCGAAGACTTTTTTGTCCAAAGAGTTGAGCTCTGGGACCCAGAAAGATTAGCACACACCCATATGCTACACTAGCACCTCTCATTCTCTAGCATCTCTCTCCCTCACAAAAATGGAAAACCTCAAAAACTGAACCATATATGTATGGTTAGAAACATATATAGATGCACAGAGATACCTATAGGAATACGAAGAGCCTGGATCAGCAATTCTGAGACATGGTAAAAGCCCCATTTGTTCTATTTGTTTCATTAATGTGTTAATTCATAATAAATTAAAACTGATAACAAGGGTATTTCTGAGTTCAAAAACTGTTAATGTAATTCATATCAAAGAAAAGGGAATATCACAGACCTGTGTTATTTACTGTCACAAGCAGGTGGCACTTTTAAGCATATCACCACTTTTCCTAAATCTGCAAAAGGATCTCACTGAAGCCCAGGGATATAGATGAAGCCTCACCAAAAATGATAAGTAAACACAGGCAGTCCACTTGGGCACAGCAATCACAATATACAGTAAAGAAAGGGAGGGAGGCAAGAGTTATTTCACTACACTTGAGACAAGATGGTTAACTGTATTTTGTAAACAGTATAAATTAAGAACATACAAAAAGACTTTTATGGAAAAAATAAAGCTTGTTGTTTGCTTGAAGTGCTGGTCTACCAAGAGACACTGAAAAAGCCCAGACTTGATGTCCTGGATGACTTGAACATTTGTGTCAAGGCTAGTTCTTCAGGGCCGGAGCAGAACGTGGCTTCCATGTCACCCACAGGGTAATAATCTCAGATTGTTAACTGCGCCAACACATAAAGCAAGGCATGTTTCATACCTGACCTTCTGTGTCTGCCTGGAAACAGGGGATCTGACTGAAGGTGTCACCTCTGTCACAGTCAGACCATTACCTTCCGAAGGTACAGCTCCCCCTCTCCAATTCCCCCACCCCCGCACGCTAGCTACCTTGTTGTGCCCCAGGGCTAGGGACTAATATTCAAAAAGCCTGAGCCTGAATTGATTCAATCTTTGCAGGTTAGTCTAACCTGGGCTAGCCTGAACCGGTTTGTAACCGTATAGACATCCCCTCCGGACTGAGAAAACGCTCCCCTCCCCTTCAATAGTGCAGAGCTAAGAGGGGCATGGCCAGGCCCTGGCAGGACACTGAGTGGGGAGGGGTTCCCCCCTTTGCTGCTCCAGACCAGCCCAGCAGGGATAACAGACCATTTATCAGTCCATCAGAAAACAAAAGCCTCTCTCATTAGTTCAAGCTGTTAAACAACTTTTTCCAAGAAAGGGACATTACTGCCTAACCTGTTAGATTAGCTCTGAAAGGCACTGAACTGACACTGTCCTGTCTGCCTTACACAGACACCTCTCAGCATTAGCTAGCATACAACATGCTGGCTACGGTCTAGTCTATGCTGTGGGAGAGGGGAATGCCTGCTTGAGCAGGGAGTGGTGGGGGCAGCGCAGTGGAGCAGGAGGAAGCCAGGCAGACTCTGCTATGCCTATAGTCTCTGCCAGAGCTGCAGCCTGGGAGCAGAGGGGAGGGACCAGCACTGCTGGGGAGCAGAAAGCCCCTCTCAGGGCTGCAAAGCATTTGGGATGCTGGGGGACTCTGGTTTAACTTAAACCAAGAAGGGGTCTGGGACAGACATTGCATAAACCAGTTTGAGCCAAATCAGTTGTCTGATACTACATATAACCAGGTTTCTCTCAAACCACTTTTAGCCATTTTCAAACTGGTTTACGTGCACTGAACATCTCTTCTGTTACAGGTTTAAACCAGTTTCTGATCACTTAAACCAGTCTGTGTGCAATGTCTGTCCCTAGCCCAGAAGGGTCGCAGACCCGGTGGGACTCCAGCACTCTCTGGGGATGCTCCTACTGACTCTGACAGCAGCTCCCCCACACAGTCCAGTCCTGAACTGTGCACCACAGACAACGGCATCCAGGTGCCTGCTCCCCCAGCGTGACAGCACAGATCCCATCGATACACAAGGGAGATGCAGTAGGACAGATGGTGGGAACAGAGCTAACTCGTGACCGGTGGCAAGGCCGACCACCCGCGCGGTCAACCCGAGCCGAGGCCAACCAACTGATTCTTCTTCAAATGACTACCCCACGTCAGCCAAGCCTCGCCCCCCCAAGCAGACAAGCACCGCCTGGCGGCACCGTCCCAGGCAGCCAGTGCCTTTGTGCGTTCCCATCGTCCCTGGCTGGAAACCAAAGCACCCGCAGGCCCTGGGGACTAGTTTGCCACCTGTCACCAAGCCTCCCATCCCTGGCGTGGGCAGCGTAGCCGCAGAGCAGGGACCTCAGTCCTGCCGGGATAGATGGCAATAACTGAAGCAGATCCGCTTCCTAGCTCATGGGGGGTGGGGGAGGACTAGCTGCAAAGTGAGCTTGTGCTAGGAAGAGGCGGCTGGGGGGGAGCGCGGGGCCGCTTCCGGCCG
>NW_005842736.1:210367-252624 GCF_000455745.1 Alligator sinensis | reverse complement strand
CCGACCCCCGTGCCACTTCCTTCCCCTCGGCCCCCATCTCCTTCCGGGTTCCCTTGGCCGCGCGGTGCATTGTGGGCGGCAACCTATTTCCCTCCCCCTCCTTCAACCTACCGAGCTCCCTCGGGGCGCTGGCGCAGTGGCAGCCTCCCATCTTTCTCCCAGCCAGAGCCAGAGCCAGAGCTTGAGCAGCAGAAGCAGGAGCAGCTGATGATGAGGAGAGAGGGGGAGGCTGGGGGACCTTTTATTTATATTGTTAAAGGGACAGAGCGCTAATTCCGCCCGGGATTGGTTTGTGGGGGGGTCGGAGCGAGGAGCCTGAGTTTCTCCCCCCACCCCCAGCCCAGCCAGAGGATCCCAGAGAGACCCTGGGAGAGAAGGAGAGTTTCTTCCCCCCCTTTGGCCGTCAGGGGAGAGAGAAAGAGACCAAAAGCCTCTTAGCAGCGCAGCCCCTTCTTCTGCCTCTGCTGCTGCTGCTGCTCGGCCCTGGCTGGAGACCCCTCAGCACACGCACACGGAGGAGCAGCAGCCAGTTCACCAGCCCCCCCTCCCCTCCTCCCCCTTTATTACCCTTTGTGTGTGTCTCCTTCTGCGCTGCTCCAGGCCGGGGAATAAAAGTGGGGTGCAGCCAAGGTAAGCGTGTCTACGTGGGGGGAGCCCTGCCTCTGCCCGGCTCTCAGGCTGGCTCTGGGGCAGGCAGATTTGGGGAGTGGGGGCTGGGAGGGGGGCTGTTTTCTGTCTCCATCTTTCAGCTTTGAGGAGAGACACTTTGATTGTTTACGAGTCTGGCAAAGTGGCTGATTTTTTTATTTTTTTTTTTAATTCCCCCTCCTTCCCCCCTCAGTTTTGTTTCTTGCTGTAATCCCTTGTGCTCCCCCATGGGGGGATGTGTTTATCTGTCACTCTCTCCCCACTCTTGTAGGAAGGGGGTACCTCTTTCTTCACCGCTCTTTATTTTTTCCCCAGTGTTTGAGGAAATGTCATGGTGTAGATAATGATCAAGCCTTGCTGGTGGTGTTCTCAAGTATGTCCCAACCCCCCCTTGCCATCCCCACCCCCTTTTCAGAGTTGCCTTTGATTTTAGGGGATTTACTGTTTCTGGGAGCCGTATTTTTGTCCTTTGGTTTTCCTTAGTCTTGGTCTCGCATTTTTTTTGTTTCCTGTGCGAAGAGAGAGAGAGGAAGTGTTTAAAAGGTGTTTTGTGCAAGGTTTATCTTATTCTTGATTTCTTTCAAAAGTGCTTATGTTTCCAATATCGAATCGGGAAATTCAGAAATCATAAAAGAACAATGTGGAGTTGAAACATTTGGGAATTTTTGTGTCTGACTTTGTTTTGGGTACAGTTAAATGTTTCTCTTGATGACAGTTGGAGTCACTAAATTCAGTTATGTAATGACTAAGGCCATGATCCTACAGAACTCTTGCATACACTTCATTCTAAGCCCACCAGTATTCTTAAAATGGAGTTACTAACATAGGTAAATCTTTGCAAGAACAGGGCATATGTAATAAATATTATATCAACACTTGATTATCATAAACAGCTAGGTCTTGGTAAGGATTTCATTTTATTTCTTTTTTTCCACCCCCTCCCCCCCCGCAAGATACTCCATTAGGAAGTCCAGACCTTCCTGTCAGTATTTCTGTCATACTAGCAGTTTGTTAGGTTAGGTACAACTTTCAGTTTTAACTAGTCACTTTTTTATTGCTATAAAATCTACAGGTTGAAAGATTTTTAGTTTCTACAACTTATTTAAATTTAAATACCTGTTTCTGTTTTCTGGAAAACATTGGAACAATTCCTTTAAAGATTCAAAAGCATCCAGAAGTAAGAGTTTACAAGTTAATGACAAATTGTAATATAACTGTCCTCTTCTGTGCAAGTAGGACACTTGCTTTAAAATCATCACTGTCTCTATAATTTTGGACTTTAACTACATTTTTTATACAGTTGTCTGTGTTTTAAAGGCTATTCTGTGCTGTCAGTTTTTAGGAAATGCTGCAAGATAATTTGAAGTGCGAGGTAGGCCACAGGATATGCATTTCACTGGGGCATCACAGCTAAAGTGGATTCAGGATGGTATATACAGTATCTGTATCTTGTATTTGAGGAAGAATATACACAAAACCTTCAGTTGCAAATGCTGTTTTATCTCTGATCCCATAATTTGTGTCAGCAAAAAATATCTTGTGTAAAGTAGCAATTTTGTGATCAAACTGGCAAAATGAAAATAGCAATTTGATCAGGTTGGAAAGAAAAATAAATTTGGAAGGATATTCCGTGTAAACATTGTGAATAGGAGAGGACTAGCAGCTTTAACTACAGCTCTATAGAACTGTTCAGCTTTTGGTTTTCTATGTAGCTTGTGAAGATGAGACACATTGCAGTATTCATAATTCTAAAATATCTAATGTATAAAGTAATATTCCTTCTGAAGGTCAGTAAATATGCCAGTTGGGCACAAAAACTAATTAAAGAAATGTGGCTCCTATTTAGTTAGTTTAATGTAGGTGAAAATAGATATTTCCAGCAAAAGTTTATTCAGGAATAAAAAAATATTTTTCCTGTTTCATACCCACCTGCTATAACATGACTAATACTTTTCTTACTCTGAGGGTACAATTTGTATTTTTCTGTGGCATGTAGAAATCTATAATGTGCTCAAGATTATGCTCCCAATATCTGTATTATTTGAGGTTCTTCTGCAACTTTGACAGAATATAGTTGGTAAATATAGATAATTCATTACAGACCATTACAGGGTTGTTTTTTTTCTGATTTAATTTTAATAAAACCCATAACTGACATGGTTTAAACCGGTTGCTCAGTTTAAGGGGAAAAAAGAATAAAATTTGAGCAATTCCAGTTTTTCAAGTTTTTGATATATTAACTCTATATTTATTGATGTGTATTCCTAGAGGGGAACCATTTCTAAAACCTTAGCTTTCTTAGGCCTGGATCCTACATTCACATCTGTGCATTCAAACAGCATCAGTTTCAATGAGGCTCCACTCTCATGGAATAATTTGTAAGATAGAGAGTCTAAAACATAATCTTTTCAGGGTAGAAACGTATTTTTATATTTCTGCAGTGCCTAAGACAATAGGCCTTCAATTCAGAATGGGGTTCTCTGGGTATTGTCATACCAAATCCTGCTAAATTTAATTGTATTAGCAGGTATAAAGAAAACAGCTGGGAGCCAATGTGTATTAAAAACTAGAGATTTTTATTTTTTTCTTAAGTTCTTCTTATTCTAGTAACACAAGGAAGTATTAAATATTAATTATTGCTTTTTAAGAAAACTTAGCATATATTTTCCTCATTGGCATATTTGTATACTTGCCATTAGTTATTTTTTAATATTCTTTTTCTTTACTAAAAACGTATTTGGAATGTTAGTTTTTTAATTTAAAAGAGATTTTTTTTATACATAAACTGTGCTAGGAAAAACAACAGAGTTTTTGTTCAGGTGAGGCCCATACTTCAGCATTTTTTAAATGAAAATTACAATTCTTTTTGCTTATCCAGTACTAACTTGGCAATGAATTAAAACTTCTTTTTGGTAAACATGCTGCTTTTCAGTATAGTTAGTTTGTTTTTTGTAAAGCAAGATTATTCACAAGTAAAACTTAGATTTATGTGATTCAACCCTTGTTATCTTCTTTGGAAGCTGAGAGTGCTCAGTTTCTCTCAAGAAGTACTTCATCTCTGAGATCACTAACAACATCACTCACAACAATTTCTCATCTTGTTTTTGACCTGGGTTGACTAGATTAATCTGTAATAGATTTTTCCCCTCATTGTTCATAATGATCTTTTGTGAAGGAAATTAAAGCTTGAGAACTTGGTTAACTACAGAAAGTTAACTGCAATATCAACTTCTGAATCAACAGTGATTCTCTTGCATAAACTTCACTCCAGCATGCCACTCTGTGTGGGTGGGCCTTTGTATATATGTGGAACCCATTACTTTTTAATTTGGCTTCTCTTGGGTGTCAGAGCCCATGGGCATAGAGCAGTTTGGGATAGGGGTCTTAGTTAGGAATAGCTTGGGATACATTTTTCGGAAGTGACTTTGGTTCACAGTGGCTGGTGAAAGTTTAGGCCCGAAGGTGCTGAAGTCACTTTTTTGAAAGGGAAACCCAGGTCCTTTGCCCTTTTAAAAATGTTACCCCTTGGATTGGTTCCATTGAAATTGATGGGAGTTTTGCCTCTCCTCTTCCCACTCCCTCCCCTGGGAACAAAATAAGGCCTGTAATATAGGGCCTGCTTTCTAAATATTTTTGTAAGACCGGTAGAGAAAATTGCTTGTAAAAACTGCAAATAAGCTTTATCTCCCCGTACAAAAATTGAGGTATGTATTTGTTATTAAATGGAGCATGGAATAAAATTTTAGAAAAAGCTTGAAGATTCTAAGATACCTCTTGTATCATACATAGGAGGTTTTAGTCTATAATTACAGTTAACACAAATAAGCCATGCTAATATTTTAACTAATTTTGGTAACTTTGACCTATTCAATCCTTCAATTATTAATCTAAAACAACATACTTTATAAATTCGAATATAAGAATTTATAAACAGTTTGGTAGTGAGAAGGAATTTCATGCTTTATACTTATGAATTTCTTGGCTCTGCTAAGTTTTCCTAAACAGAATGGAGCATAAAATTGTTACGAAGTATGTGTGCAGACATTATTCTTAAATTTAATATTCTTTTCTGTTCCTACAGACCATAACGTTCATGGAACTAATAAGACAATGTGTGGGGTCTTTCACCTCCAAGTTGTTGACTTGAGTCTTGCAAAGGGCAGCAGGGACCAAAGTTGTTATCATCTGCTGGCTTTTCATTGAGTTTCATGCAATAAATTGATCATCTCAATTCATTCCATAGTTGACATGTCCCCACGTCACAAAAGTCTCCATTATTTTTTGTCTGTCTTATTTGAGAGACTAAAAAATAAGTTGAGGGAGAATGACTGAAAGAGCTTGCATCACTGGATGTCGAATCATTTGGAATAGGAGTGAGCATGTTGTAAGAGCAGCACGAAGAAACTGGCACTACCCGAGTTTGCTGGAGACTTGCTGGACTTCAGGCTTGTCAAAGTAGCATGATTTTCACGAATGCTGAATGTACTTGAAATGATTTAGGTAAAATAAATTTAAATTCCTTTAGAAGTTTATATTAACTTCCTTCAAAGGTGAAATATATTCTGTCATTACTTTCTGAATATATGTGTGTGTGTGTGTGTGTGATATTTACAATGCTTATTTTATTATACCTCAAATTGTTTAAAAGGGTGGTTTGGGGATAGTGTAGAGGTTAAAATATTAGCTACTGTTATTTTTGGAAACTATAGCACTATCAGTTCCATAGGGTTTAGTGTCATTACAACTGTTTAAGGGAAAAGTCATACCCATGTTTTAAAGACTGAAAATATCAAGACTATAGGTTCATGATAAAATGTATTGACATAAATACTTAAATCATCAAAAGCAAGAGCAGTTGCTTAAAATTAAAATGTATCTTTGATTTTAGAGTTTTGAGGGTTATTGCATCACTAACATGGCTGCTGTAAAAGTCAAACAAATTCCTAAGTGGCGGAACAGAACAGTTGTCAACTGTTTGCACAATAAGTCTTGCTGGATCAAGTGGTGATATTCTCAACATTTAGATAAAGAGAAGCTTGCAGTAATGTTGCCACACAAGCTGATGCCAAAGGAAACAAATGGGAGGACAGTAAAAGAAAAGTAGAACAAATCAGCCTAATAAAACCTAAACATAAACCTATATATCATAAATATGAATAGTTTCAGTGCTTCCATTTATAATACCTAACTTTTTGGATACGTTTCAGTGAAACTGAATTTTTTCGGTATTGAGCTTTTTTTACTTTACATATCCTATATTTCAATAGTGTAACTGATTGCTTTGGGTGGTTGATCAAACTCTACTTTTTCTTCGAGCAAACTGAATAAATGTGCATGCTACCACATATGAGTAGTCCCATTGGAGTCAGTAATTCATGTGTAAGTGTTTGCAAGTTTGGGGTCTACAAGGCACTGGTTACCACTAGCTGCATCAAACAAAGGATGAGGCTCAGTCCTTTCTTTATGTATTTCAGAATGTATTGCCCCATACCCATGAATATTGTGACTTGAGTATTTTTAATGGTATAACAATGATAGTCTAAGGCTCTGATCCTGCAGAACTGTATGCCTATGTTTAATTTTATGCATGTGAGCAGTCTTATTGATTTCTCTGAGATTCCTTGTATGTGTGATAAGCATGTAAGCTCTGCAGGATCAGGATCTAAATTGCTAGCTGCTTAATTGGAGGAGAATAATTCTTGCATATACACTAGTTTTACTACGATAGCATTCTACAAAGTAAGCTGATAATAGTATCCCTGATGAAAGATACCAAGTTGTCAAATGTCTGTAACAAACTCTGATTTTTGTCATTCCTTCCATCTTTTCTGGTTGGATTTTTGTAACTTTCTTTTGGTGTGGGTGTTTTGTGGGGTATGTTTGAGCATGGACAAATTGAAAGACTAGATATGTCCATTTAAATTGCTGGTGCAGCATTAATTATAATGTTCTGGAATCATGACTGTTGGAATTAAGTAATCATATTCTAGGTGTGTTAGTATTCAGTAGTCAAAGTTCAATGAACTCTTATATTTTGCAGTGCATAACAACCCGTTTGGAAAATGCTTTGCTGTTTTGCAACCCTTTGTGTTAAAGTTTTCTGTTAAAATTTTTAAAGGCCTGTATCACATTTCTCAAGGGTAGACCTTATCTGATAACTTAAAACAGCTATTTGTCTCACCAAATGAAATGAAATCAAATTCCTGGTTAGGACTATCTTCAAAAAGGTTGAGTTTTTTTTTTTTTTGTTTGTTTGTTTGTTTTAAGGCATAGCTTCAGAATCTTTTTTCTACTACTTTTAACATTTTGTCACACCAGAGTTCTTGCCGAAGGGTTTCTTGGCCATTTTAGAAGCTATAATCCAGTTAAAAGGTTTGTTTATGCTTCCCATCTCTGTTCTGCTGATGGTATTAGAATGCAGGCCAGAGCCAGACATCTAACTGTTTATAACATTCAAACTTCAATTAAAGCTGCAGTGTTCAGTTTACTAAATATTAGTATGTTTGTGCCAGCTAGAAATTATTGCCAGCAATGATGGAAACCGAGTGATAGGCTCTGATTCCTGTCCTTCCCCATTTCACTGTTTTATAAATCTATTTTCTTCATTTTCTGTCTTTTGTTCCTTTTTTGTATATCATAATTATGAGGCTTTTGTCGAATTTTAGCATTCAAAATTTTTGTTTTACACTCAGAGTGGTTTGTGGGATTGAAAGAGAAATGATTACTCATGAGTTACTGATATCTCTTCTGTATGGAGTCCAAAATTATTGACTTTGGTGGAAACTTTGCCCAAGTAAGGACTGCAGGGTATGGCCTTTTATCTTTTAGCAGGTGTCGGAATACTTTTAACTTAGCACATAGGCTGTGGTACAAATATAAACCTCCTTTGACTTTTTTTATAATAAGATATAAAGCTCCACGTATTCAGTTAGGCAAAAGTGTACACTTTACTAGATAACTTAACAGTTTACAAGTAGACAGTCATGTGCTCCTTTAAAAAAAAAAATGTTAACTATCGATATAGATTTTTTTTTTTTTTAATCCAATTCATTCTGCTCCAGGCTGCTGGTGTTGCTAATAGGTTGTGTGTTGGATTTTTTTAATGCGTTAAACTGTTGAAATACTTTTAAAAGCCAGTAAAGTAACTTGCAAAGTTGCTCATTTTGCAACTTACCTATACATGTGTGCACTGGCTGGACTGCAGAAGCAGCACTTATTTATTTATTTATTTGCATACTGGTTTATTTTTGTCTATCAGTTGCTATCCTTTTCATAATGTCTCTGTGACATTTGCTGTGGCTGATGTGGTTGGTTTGTTTGTTTTAAATGCTTATACTAGGAAGAACCACAGGGTTTTAGCTGCTGTCTTTAAAGTCAATGGCCAAATATTTATTAATTTGAATGGATCAGACCCTACATCTGAATTTTTCATGAGTTCTGACTTTATTTATTTTATAGTATCCTCCCAGTTCTAATCATGGAACGGTCCAAAGAGTCGATCAGCAGACATTCCATTTATTGTACTGAAATACTTGATAATCTGTTAAGGAAAATGAGTATACCTTGGATATTTAGCTGGATATTGATAGTCATCTTGGGCATATAGTAAACATTGCTGTTTCCCTTCTTCCCATACTTATTTTTTAAATGTAGCTGTTCTTTTAGCGAAGACTGGTAATTTATGAATCAGTCTCTGCCATTTGTTGTTGTTATAACAAATGGTAAAGACAACAAATGGTTCTACTAGGAGACTGTATATCCAAATTAAAATAGTGATGAACCAAAACTCTCTGAGAAGTAAAAAAATGTAAAGCAAATTACATTTTAAAAAATTGTAAATATAGAATTTAAAAAGTAATTTCCCACATAAAGGGAACTTGTAAGCATTTTTATCTCAGCAAAGATAAAATAGAATGTGTGAAAACTGCCTGCTTTCTCTTCAATGACAGTTAATTATCAGAATGAGAAATAACTTATTCTAAGCCAAGAAAGTAAATTCATAAGCATCTGCTTAAAATGTATTTTCCACATCAATTTTGGAAATCAATTTGTATTATTTATGCTCATATTTACTTCTTAATGGATCAGCATTGGGGGGTGGGGAATACGTGGGTTGGTTGTTTGTTTTGTTTCAGTTCTTGGAACAAAGGTTTGAACTCATCAAAACAATCCTGAAATACATTTGTTCCATGGGGATTTTGAAAGATGTATGTGTTTTCTATAATTTTACTGGTTTCAAAAGAAATCATAAATACAAATAAGAATCTGAGTAGTGACCTGCAGATTTTTCTCTTTAAAGTAATCCATTATAGTACATTTAGTACTTTATAAACATTGGGTTTTCTTAGCTGTTTCCTGAATGATGCACTTTTCTATTAAAGGAATAGAAATTGGTGGTGGGGAGTGGTGCAGTTCTAACTGTTAAATCACTGTTTTGGAAAAATAATGAAAGATTAAATGTAAGGGCAGGAATATAAACTTACTAAATTCTTCCCAGTATCAAACATGGAAGATGATCAGCCCTTTTAGGAAATGTACAAACTTACCTTTTAACAGACTGAAAAGGGGAGGGGACCTGCTACTCGGGAGCTCTTATGTAACCAGTGTGTCTGCATGTTCCTGTTCTCCAAGTTAGCTCAGCCTCTGTAACTTTAACCCTGTTTCATCCAGGCTTTAAATTCCAACAGTTTTTCCCTTTTATCCCTACAGAAGCATGCAGATACCATACTTTAATTGCTGGTTTTTGTTTTGTTTGATATGATGTAGTTGTTACATCTGCCTATATCTTTAGGAAAGGGGTGGACAATTATTTCAGCTGGAGGGCCACTTAATGAGTTTTGGTGAGCTGTCAAGAGGTATAAGGGTAGCCCTGCCCCTTGACAGGTGCCTCACCCCCTGGTCACCATCTTTGGACTGGAAGTCCTGCCCCTAACACCTGACCTTTGCCACAGGAAGTCCCTCCCCTTGCCCCCAGAAGTATTTCTTTGGGGAGGAGGGACTACCATCTTGGAACCAGAAAAAAAACCCAAATCATATACCAGAAGTCAAACATCTACTAAAAGATCTTTTAATTTTATTTCAAAAAAATATTTTTGCCATGATTTATTTGTGTTTGCATAGTGTATATATAGAGGTGATTGCATAACAGCTCAAAAATAAAGTTTTAACTCTTATATTGTGTGTGGGGTGTGGTCGGGGGGCTGGATGTGTGTTCATCATGGGAGCAGAGCCAGGGGGGCTTCCCACGACTCATGTGCAGCTCTCAGCACTCATGCACCACTGGGTGGGAGCCCTGCACAATGGAGCTGGGTGCCTTCCTCTCTCCCTGCTTTATTTGTAACACAGTAAACTCGTGGATGCCATGTCCAATCAATTCCAATATTTCAAGGCAGGTTATGGGAATCAGTGGGTGCAAATCAATTTGCTGATGATGGTGATGATTGCAACTGGTACAAACTGGATCACTGGAAAAAGCCTGATTCACAGGATAACACCTCATTGTGTTTCATGAAGAGGAATATCTCTGCCATGCCCTACTACTTCCTACACGTATCAGAAACAGCAGTTCATGCTTTGGGGGGGTATTGTCCATAGTTTAGTTTCTAATAGAAATTAAAGCGTTTTATGAGAGGAACTTTGAGGGAGAATGTGGGGATCCCTAGTATAGCAAAATTTGTGGGCATATGGAGACTGGAAAGGGAAACAGGAAGTGCTGGAATGATGCAGTAGGTAGTGGGAGGGGAAAAGCGTTTTTGGTGATGGAGAGAGAATTGTGGTGATAGTAGTAGGAAAGCTAGGAAGCAAAGCAAGGACTGGCAAGTGAATGGATGTATGCTGTAACAGGTAGGTGTAGCACCTTACCCTGTTCCTTTCTCTGTCCTAATGAATATTTAAGTGGAATAGCTCCAAGAGGAGGGTATAAGTGCCATGCCTCCAGCATACTCTACAGCCCAGTGGTTAGGGTAGCTTTCTTGGGTGATGGAAGATGTGGTTTTGAATCTTCTCATCAGATATGGGATTATCTAGATACTAGATGAGTGTTCAAATTATTCAGCTCTTCTTACCCAAAAAAGCCTCTGTGAAAATAGTTATCATTTAGTGCTGAATCATGAGGATGTTGCTAGGGATGTGAATGGTTAACCATTCACACATTGATAACTGGTAGTACCTTGCCAGTTATTGTTTAGCACAGGCTGGAGAGCAGTCTGGTGGGGTGGGAAGGGAAGGGAAGCAGCGCAGTGCAGTGCCCCTGAAGGTGGCAGGGCAGGCAGGAGGGGGAGTGGAAAGGAGAAGCGAGGAGGAGGGGAAGCATGGCAGGGGAGCTGTGAGGGTCTTGATCCTTCTTGTGACAGCACAAACCTAGCCCTTTCCCCACCCTCCCAGCCAGGGCTCCATAGACTCCTGTGCAGTCACTTGCAGCTCCAGCCCCATGGCAGTTGTATGCCGACGGCAGCAGCAGACAAGGGGCTTTACCTGCCCACTGCTGCCACACAGCTGCCCAGGGGCTGGGGCCAGTTGCAGGCAGCAGCGGTGAGCCCTGCTGCAGCCCTGTAAAGCCATGGGTGGCAGTAGTGAGGTTTCCCAGTCTGCTGCTGCCTCCCAGAGAATGAGTGAGTACAGGCAGGGGCTGGTCCCTGGTAGATGCATGCTGTTGGTTAACCATTTAACCAGTTAACATTAGGGGAGTTTAGATGGGTACTTAATTGGTATTTACATTCCTAGATGCACAGATAAAATTATTTTAAAAGTAGTAACGAGCAATAAAAGTATTTAACTGGCCTGTTTTTCATATTTTTAAGGAACTGTGCCAGTTTATTTGTTTACCTAGAATGAGTATAGCTCTTGAAGGTTAGACAAAGACCAGACATTTAGGATTTTTGTTGTACTGTATTTTCTCACGTCTTCTACACAAAAGGAGGTGTTGTTGGCATTATATGCAAGAAACCTGAATCCCCACAGGTGCGGAAATTTGTCAGCAGGGGTCATGGCAGTCAATGTTGCCATGGCTCCCCCACCACCAAATTTCTGGGCCTACGAGGCACCCTTTGGCTGGATATGTGGCTCCCTATGCCAAATTGGACAGACCCCAGTGGTCATTCCATGGCAAACCCACCACACGACCCAGGGTCAGATGCAGCACACAGGTTTGGATTTAACATGCTGGTTTGGATCCAGAATGGGCCCTCAGATCTGGCACAGGGTCAGACTTGTGCTGGGTCATGCCAAACAGGTGACCCCCAAGCTAGCACACAAGATCGAACTCAGCATGCTGGATTAGACCCAGCACATGACCATGGCAGTGTTGCGTGGGGTTGGAGTCATACTGGGCTGGACCTTGTGTGCTGGAGCAGTCCACAGATCCTATCCAGTGCATGGCAGCAGGCTTTGTTCCTTGGCTGATACTACTTGGTTTCTGCAGGAAGTATTTTTTTTCTTCATCCCGCCTCTTAAGAACAGCATGCATAATATACAGGACCATGAAGTATGTGAGAAGTGATTGTTTTTTAAACCAAAAATCTTGAATGCAGATTTTAGATGCACAGCAGATCTGTTAAAAAAATCATTGTCTTTTTCTTCATCAGTGCAAAATCATTCCCTCATGAGAATTCCTCAAGTATTCTAAAAGAAGCTAACACTGAATAGTTTCAACAAGGGGAACTCATCACTTCCCATGTAAACTGGATTTACCAATATAGCTTGTTAAAAACTTTTTGCTGATTTGCTTCCTAAGTTATCACTCAAATTCATTATTCTTTTGAGCCGCTCTCAAAGTGTCTAACCCCATTAGGCACAATTCCACCACTACAGAATACAGTGGAAAAAAGCATTGCTATTATTATACTATGGTTCCATACAGTCCATTCAGGATTGAAACCCCACTATGTTAACCCTGTACAAACATAGAAAAGGAACAGTATCACCCAAGATACTTACAAACAAATTTATTTAGCAGTTTCAAGGGATGAAGAAAGCAGTTCTTGATATGCAGACTGTTAATTGCTCAAACTACACATATATAGTTTCTTTAATCTGCATCCTCACCTCCAGTTAGGACTTCTAAAACCTTAAATATTTATCACATTTCTCAGGTTCCTCTACAATTTTTTTTCTATTTCTTTTGAAATACATGTTGTTCATAACAAGCCAATGTTATTCAAGATGCACTGTTGTTACCTCAAAAAAGTATTTTGCCCTGTCCCTACAGTTTGGTCACAGTCCTGCTTTGAGATGGTCATCAAAAATATAATTAAAAAAAAAAAAAGATTAGAAAGACTAAAGTCCCCCCACTTACATTTTAATCACTCATTTTCATGACGTAACTTTTATCCAAAACAGTAACTACCTTCCCTGCAGACTACCAAGAGTTATCTTAATTTAAATCGAGATTAAAGGATATAACCGTAAACATTTGAAGAGGAAAAACTACTATTTCATGTTTGTTGGGGGAACATATAAGGCTGATTCAGGTGGCATGTTCATCCAAGAGACTGAGAGGATTAATGACAATGCAGCCTGGGACACACGAGATCTAATTTCAAGTCGCTTCAAACTAGATCTACAAAACAAACCAACAGAGAGACCAACAAAAAACCTATAGGCATTGCAGTCTAGCTTTTAGGTTTCTTGCCAGCCAGTGGAACCCAGCGGATCAAATCGGGCATGCAGCTTTGCACAATGCATGGGAAGAATTGGGCACCTAATTCAGAAAACCTAGCTCGCTAAGTGGGGAGCTGCCCAAGTTAGCTGAATTAGTACACCCTGGAGAGATGTTAATCCCCTTCTTTCTCAGGAAGCCAGGCATCTAACACTAGTTGATAAGGAAGGGTCTCCTTCCACTCAGGCTTCATGACCATGAACTCTCTCTGGGAGTTAGGGCTGGTTTAGGTGCCTTTTTTTCATAAAACATGATGAGGGAGAGAAGCAGTGCAGCTGTCATCGCCCTGCTTATATTGTGATGTTGAAATCCCTGTACGATCATAGAGAAATACTGAAGCTATAAAATGGTTGTGTCGTGGATCCGATTCTGCACACGGGGTCTGGCCATGAACCAACCTCAGGAGCTGACACAATGGTATACAGAGCCATACCGTTCATCCACAGAGCTCCCCAGAAGTCTAGAAAGTTGATGGTGAGGAAGCGGAAGCAACTTTAATTGCCATAGCTTCCAGAGCCCTGGCAATTAGTGCTGCTACTGCTCCTCCACCACCAGATTTGGGGAGCCAGGTTTCTCATTTATAATGCACACCCCAAGATTCACCAGCTCCTTTTTGTCAAAAAAAAGAAAAAAAAAAGTATAGATTATACATGTGAAAATAGGCTGCTACACAACTCCTAAATGCCTGTTTTTTGTCTAATCTCCAAGAGTTATATTCATTCTAGTAAACAAATAACTTGGCGCAGTTCCTTAAAAATATGAAAAACAGGTCAGTTAAATACTTTTATTGCTCGTGGCTACTTTTAAAATAAATATATCTGCTGCATCATCCTTGTGACTCAGAACTGAATGAAAACTATATTCATAGATTTTTTTTAACTAGGCAAAAAAGACTTAGAAGAATCAAGTTCATACTTTTTTTTTCTCACTTTTTTTTTAGTGTCTTGTAGATTGGTATAATTTTATTTTTCTTACAACAATCTGAAAATGCTTCTTAATGTGGAGTACTAGTGTTGTAGTCAGTCCTTGGTATATATGTGATCATCACTAAATTCACAGAATAACTCTTGTACTATTTACATACTGTTGTGATAAGCTGTCATACAGAAATGAGACTACAGCAGATCTACCTTTTTGTTTTTCTAAATTGTTTTAACAAAAGTGAAAAAAATGCTATCTGTAGTGCACAGTTCCATTGTAGATAAATGCAAATTTAGCTTGGTTTGGGGTAAACTTATTTAAGATGATACCCTGAGCCTGATTATCATTTATACCAAAATGCCCTTAAGCTACTTTTAGTATAAAGAAAACTTGGTCTTTTCAATTGCTACTTCTATATAGAATGTACTGGTAATCACGTTCACTGTGGATATACATTATAATGCATACTTGTGTTGCGTTGTGGTTTCAGGTTGCAATTTTAAAAACTGGTTATATGTTTTTATAACAAAACACTAGACTATTTATTGGCTATTGATATACAAGGTACTGCTATCCCAGAAATTTTATGTTCATGGTATGCAGCTGCTGGAGAGGATGTTTCATTGTTATATTTTACTGCTTATTAGTCTGTGTTTGCCATTTTGGAATTGCATCCCCCTCCCATGTATGCTGAAGTGAAGTGCATCTGCCTGTGTGCCAACGAAAAAGGGGTTTGTGGTGCAGACAAAACACATTCCACACTTCTGTGTAAGCTGTACAGACTTGTGCACATAGGGTCCAAAGAAGTATTTCTATTAATCTATTCATAAATAAAACCTAAGGCTATTCAATACATCCTTTCAAGGGCAAGGTGATTTTTTTCCTTTAGATTAATTTTTTTTGAGGAAAAGTAGCTTTATAATCTTCCTGTGTTGAACTGACATGAGATTAGATTTTATTTCAGGAGTTTTGATACAGGGAGAAGCAAGGAATCCATAGATTACAAGTAGGGAAAATTTAAAAAGTCCCAAATTATTAAACCTTATCAAGGAGAAAAGGAAGTAGGTACAGTATGTTCACTGATGTTCCTCTGTCAGCATTTGAGAGGCCTGGAACAGATGATCTTGAGCCAACAGTAGGTAACTAAGGAAAAGACATGAAAGAAACAATGATCTATCAGCATAATGCCTTAAATTTACATTATGAGATTACATTTGCTTTAAATAACATCTTGGCTCTTTAGTTCTTCTAGAGCAGCGAGAGGCACTGTTGAGGAAGCCAGATGAATGGTGAAGGGGTTCTGTGGCTTGAATAGATATTCCAACAGTTATTGATTTGATTTTATATTAGGCCTGCCAATTAATTGGCATTAATGTGCTTGATTAACGCAAGAACCAATTATGTGTTATCATGCATGTGGTTTTGGAGCCTGCATCTGGGCTCCTTTCCGCTTCTGTCACCACCGCCTCCAGGTCACCCAGGAGTGCAGTGATGATACTGCAGAGGAGCCACAAAGCAGGCTGGGCACAGGCTCCGGGCTGCTGCAGCGGGGGGGAGGCGTGTGTGTGTATGCGCTCACACACGCTACTAGAGGTGCACCAATATATTGGTGCTATATTGGGATATACCGCATGCAGGCATGCAGCCGCAGCATACACACAACCAGGAATGCAGCCCGGCAACATGTAGAGCTGCGTTCAAGGGGCAGGTGGGCAGTTCCACAGTTCCAAGGCCCCCACAGTGAGGGAGGGAGTGGGGCAGGGGTGAATGGGACCCCGAGGCCAAGGCAGGGAGTAGGTTAGAGCTGTGGGTAGCTCGCCCAAGGGCATAGCGGGTGGGGGGGAGGGTTCCCTGCCACTGCATGCACCCCCAGGAGAAGTATGGGGGCAGCTAGACCCTGCTGCCTTTGCCCTGGGAACCACGTGATGCTATGCTGCGTCTCCCGCCACCATGCGGGCAGGGGGCATGACACGGCTAGTGCTTGGCTCCCAGGGCAAAGGCAGCAGAGCCCCACCCCATAGCTGGCAGCCCACCTCTGCCCTGCACACATCTGGGAGACATGCCCCCATGCCTCCCTGGGAGTGCACACAGCAGCGGGGAGCTGCTCGTGGCTCCATTCTATTCCCTGCCCCAGCCCTGAGGTCCCATGCTCCCCAGCCCCTGCCCGCCCCTTTCCCTTCCACAGATTTTCCAGCTGAGCACTGCTGTACACGACACTGGGCTGCATTCCTGTAGGTTTACCATATTTCCAGTTTCAAAACCTGTGGTGGCGGGGGGGGGCAGTGATGCCCTTGCCCTGGCCCTGCCCCGCACTCCCAAGCCACAGCCCCCCCAGCCCTGCTGCTGCCCCTCACTCCTGACCCACAGTACCCCGCATCCTGCCAGGGCGTGCAGGGGTTCCCCCTTCCACGCCTCCAAACCCTACCCCCGACATGGGGACCCTCTCTTCCCCAGGCTACACACACACCCACAACCCCCTACACTTGCACAAAATCCTCCCCCATACACACCCCAACCATACAAAGTACCTGCATAATTTTGCGTATTTTTGAGTTTTTTGCATATAATTGGGAGTTGTTAGCTGTGCAGTAAAAACAAAAAAACTTAGTTGCAATTAATCGCAATTTTAATCATGCAATTAATCGTGATTACATTTAATAGTGTGACAACCATAATTTAAATGTTACCAGATTTTATTTTTAAGGATGAATTGGTTATTATGGAGGAATGATAGTGACTCCATAGTTAACAGACCTTTCTGTTTAACTTCCTGTTTTTCCTTTCCAGAGTGCTCAGAAATTCATATGCTGATTTAGATTGCTTTGAGGATTGTCATGTCTCTGGGATCCTAAGCAGAGTCAAATGTGCAAATTAAAGATTATTTTGTCAGAGGATTCCTGAGTGCCCGTAAAGAATCTTTCATAATTTTAGGGGGTTGCAGGAGGGGAGAAAGTATGTGGAGAGGGTGTTCTTAAAGTATGGCACTGATCTACATGAAATTGAGATTAGATTTGGATACAGTTTTGTCTAGTCTTCAGTACCCTATTTCACACAAAGGAAACAATATTTTGAAAGTTATAAGATGGTCTGTCCAGCTTTAGCATGTTTCTGGAATGCATAGTGAAGAAAGTGGTTTGTTCAGGCACCCTGAGCCAGGTGTGCTGGTTCTACGTCGATCAAGTATATGAGCTCAGCTCATATTGTAGTCATTTGAGACTTGATTCAACTGTAGTGTTAGATTGATGCAGGGGTGACGCGTAAGGGGTGTATGTGGGTACACATGCACCCCCTGTGTGTGGCAATGCACCCCCTGCAACAAGGTGCTGCCGACATTGTTGGCAGCGCCTGCGGACAGTCACCGCTTGCCACCCCGCCCACAGCATCTGTGGGTGGTCCCTGACTGCCCCTGGCCGCCGCCGCTGCTGCTGGTGGCACCTGTGGGTGGTCACCGCCGCCCCTTTCCCCCCCGCTGTCGACACTGCCAGCGGCATCTGCGGGAGCTCTCTGCTCACTGCCACCACACTTCCGCTGCTGCTGGCACAGCCACGCGCCCCCCAGCCATCGGGGGCATGCACTGTTCATGGATTAATGCATAGCTCAAATATTGTACACAGAGTTAAGTGGTGCTTTAAACTTAAGTTGGCTGACTTACCTAAGCTTATGGGTTGAAACTTGAGTGGTGCTGATCCCCCATCTAGTAATGCTGAGTATGATCAGGTTGCAGAGTGTATCCCCTGGGCTTACATGCATGCAAACCTCTGCTTGCCGAGCCCTCTCTCTGAGTGCCCACCTTGCCTCGCATGACCCAATCTTTTGTATTTATTTCCACACTGCCCATACAGCTAAACAGGTTTGGCACTAAGATTTCTAACCATGTGTCCCAAGGCTCTTAGGCTAGGGACAGAAGTTACACACACACCAGTTTAAGTGATCAGAAACTGGTTTAAGCTTGTAACAGAAGAGAAGTTCAGTGCACGTAAACCAGTTGCAACTGTGGACTACAAATCCCAGAGGCACTTGGAATCAGGAAGAGTAAGTGATGAGCAACCCTGCAGAGTTCAGTTGCTGTAATTCTGGACTGCAAATCCCGGAGGCCTCGGGGACAGCAGGAAGAGGAAGTGAACACACAGCCAGAGAGACATGCTCTAGCACCTCCTGGCTTCTGGCCTTAGCCACTGCAGGCCCATGACTGCATTTCCTGAATCAAAGGCTGTTCACTTCTGTTTCAATTTAATCTGTGCAGCTTAGACTAACCTGCAAAGACTGAATCGATTCTGCCTCTTTGACTGTCTGTACCTAGCCTGAGTGCCCAGTTAATTTGAGCCATTCTGAATTAGCTCATGATACATTGTAGGAGAACTTGCCTCCCTGTCTCATACTGTGTTGTTAAAATGACCACAAATTCAGGCTTTATATTCTTCACTTCTGGCTGTTCTAGCTCATGCCAACCAATGGTACTGTAGCAGGATACATTTTTCCTGCTTTTGATTGAGTTTTATTACAGATGAACCTACAGTTGTGTTCTATTGAGATTTTGGATAATACTTCAGCCAAGGTTCCTGACTCTTTAGAAGGTGGTAGCAGCTTGCAGAGGGGGCATTTCTTAATTTACAAATGCCTTTTGCATGCTGTAGATTCACAATGTAAACCAGCACAGCAAGCTGAGATCACACTGTCCTGAAGATCTGGGAAAATCAGAGCCAGTTTCCAAACTTCCACATAAATAAGCAAACATTTATGGAGCATTATGAAGAGATTTATCCAGTCCTCTACCATTTGAACGTGCAAGTGAGGTAGGAGTCCAGAAGTGGATTGGTATTAGCTAGGGGTGCACAGATGGGGATTTTTGAGGCTAATACCAATAGCTGATATTTAAGGAGGCATATCGGCTGATACCAATTCGATATCAGGTCAGGTTTGGGCAGGCCGGGCAGGACGTGGGGCAGGTGGCGGCACTGTGTGGACTGGGGGCTTATGAGGGGCCTACAGCAAACTTCAGGGAGGCTACAGCCCCCCTGTAGTTCCCTCCCAGTGGTGCTGCCCGGCCTAGACTCTGCTGGGAACAGGCTCTGGATCTGTGCGGGTGGACTGGGGCCGGGGCAGTTCCTGGCGGAGCCTGGGCTGGGCGGAGTGGGAGGCGGTGCCACTAGGAGGCGGTTACGGGGAGAAGGGGCACTGCAGTCGCACCAAAATTTGTGGTAGGCCCCTCATAGCTCTCTGCTCCAGGTGGTGCCACCACCTGCCCGGCTCCAGCTCTGCTGGGAACAGCCCACCCCGCCCCATGCAGATCCGGAGGCAGTGGCAGGAGCTGGTGGATGAGCCACATGTGGCAGTGGGAGCTGCCTTCCCCTCCCCTATGCCCCCCCCAGACGAGCTGAGGCTTCGCCCCCCTCCTGCCCTCTGCCTTCCTCCATCCCTAAGGGCAGGGCCTTCATCTGCCCCTCACGCCCCTTCCCCTTCCCTTCCCTGCCAGCCCTCGAGACTAACCAGCTGGAGGCAGCTTTCCACGCTGCGGGCTGTGTCTTCACTGCCTATGCATGCAGCACGGGCTTTTATCGGCCTAGTTATCAGCCACTTAAGGCTGATATCTGATATAGATAATTTTCTTTATATTGGTACCGATCCAATATTGGACCGATGTATTGGTGCGCCTCTACTATCAGCATTTCAAAAATTGCTACCTGGTTCGGGGCTACCTACACTGTTGTTACCAAAAAGGCAACAGCATAGGAAAGTAGGGCTGGAAGGGACCTCACAAAGTCATCTCTCTAGTTCAGTCCCCTGCTTAAGGCAAGATGGTGCCTGGCTAAAGCATCCCAACACCATGTCTGTCTAAACTGCTTTTGAAAACTTCAAAGGATGCAGATTCCACAGTTTCTCCAGAGAGTTTGTTCCAATGCTTGATCACTCTCATAGTCAGAAACTTCCTCCTTCTCTCCAGCTTGTGTTTCTCCTGCTTGAGGCTAGCTCCCCATTGCTATTAATCCAATCCCTTATGACCACAGAGAAAAGCCCACCACCATTCTCTCTATAATTGCCCTTCAGGTATTTGAATATTGTTCTCAAATCCCCTCTCAAGTTTTGTCATCTGCAAACTAAATAACCCTAGCTTTTTCAGCCTTTTGTCAAGTCTTGCCTTCCAGGTCCCTAATCTTTCTTGATGCTCTGCACTGGACTCTTTCTAAACCTTCCACATCCTTTTTGAATTGTGGAGCCCAAAACTGGACACAGTAGTCCAAGTGAGGCCTCACCAGTGCTGAATAGAGTGCAAGAATAGCTTATCTTGATTTTTAAGTAATACTCCTGTTAAGCCAACAGCATTCTGGGTTATATATTTTTTGCAATGAGTGCACAATATTGGCTCATATTCAACTTCTAATCTACTGTAACCCTCAGTTACTTCTCTGAAGTCTTGCAGCCTAGCCACTCATTCCCCAGTCTGTACTAGTGCATGTAATTATTCTGTCTCAAGTGCAGGACTTCTCATTTATCCTTGTTGAATCTCATCTGATTGATTGTGGACCACTTCTCCCATTTGTCCAGGTCATGCTCTGGATCCTAGCCCTACTCTGCAACTCCACCCAACTTGCTGCAGACTTGCTAAGCATGCACTTGATCCCATCATCCAAATCATTAATGAAGATATTAAACAATACCAGACCCAATATAGACCTTTGGTGAACCCCTCTTGGTACCTCCTCTCAACTGGACTCTGAGCCATTGATGACTACTCATTGTGTATGATTGCCCAACCAGTTATGTATTCATCTTGTAGTACTTTCATTTAGTTTGTATTTCTTTAATTTGTTGACGTGAATGTTGCAAGAGACGGTGTCAAAAGCCTTTCCAGAGTCAAGGTATATGTCATCTACTCCCTTCCTACATACCCATAGCCTGTCACCTTAGAAGGAAATCAGGCTGGCTAGACACAACTTGTTCTTGGTGAATTTATGCTGGCTGTTTCACCTTGTTTTCTTCTGGGTGCTGCAACTATAGATTTTTTTGAAGACCTGCTCCATAATCTTTCCAGGTACTGAGGTCAAGCTGACTGGCCTGTAGTTCCCTGGATCCTCTTTCTTCTCTTTCTTAAAGATGGATAATGTGATTTGCAATTCTCTAATCATCTGGGACCTCATCCAACCTCTATGAATTCTCCTAATTTTCTCCCTGCATGCCCATCTGCTACTCTTACGCTCTTCAATCAACTTATTCCTTTTAAGTACCATAATCATCAATACGATGTAGGCTCACTGGCAAGTTAGAGTACCTCACCTACCCTCTGCTGTCACAGTTGATGAAATTACCCTGTATCACAAAACTCACATATCATTTGGGTGCCTTGGTGGTTGGTACCATCTATTTTATTGCACTGTGTGCACCCTGCACAGGATCTGCAAGTGTAAGGATGACATTTTTTTCTTGGAAGATATTTACAGTTTTTAGGCCCATTTTTTGAAAAGGGTGTCTGTCATGATTGTGGCTAGGCCTATGTAAACAAAGCAAGTTAATGCCTTGTACCCTCACATCCATGTGTCTCAGGATGATATGGACAATGTAATAGGACAGTATAATGCAAATGTAATGCAATGTAATTTTATGGTAAACACATTTTATTGCTATCCACCAATTTGCTGCATTTTTTTTTTTGTTTTATACAATTATGAACACTTAGTAAAAGATTTGCTTTGTCTAAAATTAGTTTGGTTACCAACATATTCTGCAACTAAACCAATTTTATTAACAAAAGCAAAAGTATTAAAATAATTAAGACGTTGAAAACCATCATAGGTATCCCAGCTGCCTGTGCACAAATACCAACTTTTAAAAGTATAAGAGTTCAATAGACAAGCTGCACAATTTAGTCAGGTTAGTTGTAGAGTAATAGAAAAAACTGGATCCCAACTGTGTTGGTGGTTATATGGGTATCAGATGAACAGCATACAGATAGCTTTTCTAGTCCATGGAGTTGGCCATAGTCTGCCTAACTTCAGGGTCCTACTACCACACCAGGATGGACTGGTAGCGGATGGCTGCAGCCTGGTAGCTATCTGGGGAGAAGCAGTTCAAACACGTCTCTACTGTTCTTCATCTCAATTCCTCATATCGAACTCATGTTAAAAGACATTCTTTCTTGGCTTCTTATTCTACTTCTCTTTTTCGCTTTATTATCCAGGTGCTTCTCCTCCTGTGGATGAGTAACACTTGTTGTGATGAATAGGGCTTATACCTTTGCAAGCCTCCTGTGTTGTAAGCAGGTGTGCAAAGCTCCTTCCTTGTTACACCAGACCCTGATGTACATTCTGCCTTCCAGAATATCTTAATTTAAACCTAAAACCCAGGAAATAGAGTTAAGTCAGGCTGAGCTTAAAACTCTTAAAAGTGAAAAATCTAAAATTGGGGTACTGTCTGCCACACAGTCTTAACTCTGGCTCATTTGAGTGATGTTCAAACTTGTACATGTTATATCACAGGATACTGGTTTTGAGTATGTGGAGGACATTTAGATCAAATGTTCATGAACATAGTGTAAGGGGAAAACTCTTGGGTGTCCTGACTAAGGTTAAAAAAAAAAAAAAAAAAAAAAAAAAAAAAAAAAAAAAAAAAAAAAAAAAAAAGGTTAGGTTATGCTTAGCAACCACAAGTTAAGCCACTCAACCAATCTGCCTAATTTAGACATCTCCCATATGACATAGTAGGTGTTAATACCTGTTTATTTTTGGCCAGAGGATTCCTTCTGTGGCTTCACTTTTTACCCCAAGAGGTTCTGTGTTGTATGTTAGCAGACTGCTAGAAATTCCAGCAGCAAAAGTCAGTCCTGAGGATGGAGAGGGCATATAACAGTATATGAATGCCAGCCCAAATATGGCATTCTAGTGTATTTTGAGACTATGCAATAATCTCAGAATGGGTTAAAGTGCTTGTATTTTCCTTAACTTACTTAGTGGAAAAACAGCCTCTGGAGGTTACAGTGGCAGGTGTTCTACTGACTCTGAAATCTTACAGGTTTTCTTAAAGGCTTTTTATGCTTTCTTGAAGCAGAGACCCAAGAGGGGATCCTATAATCATTTATCTGGACCTTTGGTATATTCTGGGCTGCATTATAAAGAGCCTTTATCCCTCTAGTTTGCAGATATACTTCCTCTTGGTAGCAAGAGACGTTCTAGCAACTTAATATAATTAATTGCTAAATCAAAAGAGGTACAACAAAAATAAGCATTAGGTAGAACATATGAATTAATATTATGTGCATGTATGAATGATACATGTTATGTCAGGTGTGCCCAGCTTCTAAGCAGCTGGGGAAAACATGCCTTATGGGCTGCACCAGTGAAGACAACACACCATGGGAAGGTCTTGGGCCCCCAGACTGCATGCCATACACTCACGGGTGGGAAGGTGGGTGCTACCTCTCCCTACTGCACTGCATGTGGACAGGCACACTGTGCTACCCTGTTGCAGTGCATGCAGGCAGGCGGGCACCCCAAGTACCTCTCCCACATGATACAGTACCCTGTCTCAGCTGCAGCTCCCAGGCTTCCCTGTGGCATCATGCCTCACGGCTTCAGGCAGCCATCTCACTTGGCACCACAAGTTGTGCCACACCATGCTGACCTATCATCTGGGGCTGGGGCTGGCAGCAGAAGGTGGTGGAGGAAAGAGGATCTCCAAGACCCTGGCTACTGCTGCAGCTGTCAAGAGTGCAGCAGCTGGGTGGGAGCTTGGGGGCCTCATGCAGCCTAGCCTGGAAGCCACCAGCGTTGTGTTTGGCTACAACAGAAAATAGTGGATTTTGTTAGGGAAATCTCAAGTGTGGTTTGTTCCAAGCACCTATGACCAATTGAGTTACGTTTGTATGGTTTGGAGATGTTATCTTAAGGCTTTCTAAGGTTTAATTTTGGTTGTCCTTCATATTTAGAAGGGCATGAAACAGGGCTAAGTTGCTTCAAATATCAAGTAATGAAGTTTTGGCAATGAATTGCAAGTTAGCATGCAGACTTACTATTCTGAGAAATTGAACAAATAATTAGTGCGAAGTAAATATGAAGATTCCTTGGACTATATTGCCAATAAGACTGAAAAGCAAACGGTTATAGTAGATTTGTTACAAACTACACACAGTTATTTATCTGTGTGCATGGAAGTTTTTTTTCCCAGATTTTAAATGTTCTTTTTTGCTTTTACTATTGGCAGGTAGACATAAACAAAATCTAAATGTTTCTTGATTATATATTCCTGAATTATTATTCCAGGGTGTTCTTGCAAAGTTCTACTTGCTCCTTCCATAGTAGGGTTTTTGTCTCTTAGTTAAAATGGGTAACTCCTCTGAAAGTGCAGTTGTGCTACATCTATCCCAAAATCCAGTCATTTTGTTTTTTTCAGAGGAAAACATATTTGAGGGGTGTTTTTATCTTCTGTGATATTTTTTACTTTAACTTTTCTCCTACCATTGCACTGCTCACCTCACTCCCCAAGGCATTAAGTACTGAGAGAAGCCTTATACAATCTGTACAAAATGTTACTATCTCTTGCATAAAATCTGTTTGCCCACTGCTAGTATGTTGATGATGAACATGCCAACAATCCCAGCTTGGCCAGTACTATCTTACATTTTTAACTCCCAGTCCCTGCCAAAGTCCTAAGCTCAGTAAAAACAATGTGGGCACCCTTCCATGGGAGACTGCGGTAGGAAACAGGCCTGAGGCTGCCTAAGCAGCCTTTTCCCTGCCTGAGCTGCAGGGCAACCTGTGCTACAATTGCCTGAGAGTTCGTTCAGTAGAGGTATTAGGGAGAGATGGGGAAAACGAGCAGCCTCTTGCCCATAGTTAAGGATGAACAGCTGTATCTGTTCTTCCACCTTCTTCCCATCTACAGGCATGAGGGACTTTGATAGACTACAAATAACACTTGTACTCTATGGCTTCCTTCCTTAGCTGTGAAATAAATCCTGTGTTGTTGACATGATGAAAGAAGAGTAACGTGTTTGTGTGGGGGGGTGGAGGAAGAAGGACTTAAAATTCAGGAAAGGACACACCCTGTAGGGAACAGCTTGGCTGGAGGCCCTTACAAATGGATTGGCCAGGTAGTATATAAGTATATAACTCAAAATTCCCCTAGAGAGAAAAATATAAACTCATCACATCATACCAGGTAAAACAGGAAAGATATTCCTTGATGCTGCAGGGCCAAGGGGGATAAACTTTGTTTGCCACACATCCTTGTATACTCCTGAGAGGAATGGTATGAAATCCAGTCTCCAAAAGGGAACTGAAGATGGGAGAAACCAAAGCCCATTTCAAGGGTCTTCAGATTAGTCTCCAAACTTTTTATCCAATAACTGAGTCAGATAGATAGATATGCCTGTATTGGTTATTTTGTATCTGTTTCTACCTGCAGCGGCTCTCAGATTATTGGTGGAAATGATGAATAATAAGATTTAAATATGCGTAACTGCAATAGATGGTTATAGAGAAGAAATAATAAAAATTGCACACTTACCCATTTTAACAAAAAATCAAAAACCCCATTAACTCCAGAGGAAGGATCAAGTAGAACTTTGCAAAAGCATCCTGGAATAATCTTCTGTAGCATTTGACCTTCTATAGACAAGATTGCTGATTTAACAGCATGAATGGGTAATGATCAAAATCTGTCCCAGAGCCAGAAGATAATTATATTATACTATTCTTGATCTTTATTTAGAATTGTTGTTGATTGACACCAGTAGAAGTTCAACAGCAGTGGACATGATGGAGCTGGTAAATCCCATTGTTTTATTCTCAGAGAGAAAAAACAGTTATGTAAAGGCATACAAATTAATAGGATTACAATGAATACATTTACAGTAGTTTCCTTCAGTAATAGTTTAAGTATCATAAGTTAAATGAAAACCCCTCATATCTGAGACTGCCAATCCCTTCCCTTTTCTGAATTTATTGTGGAGGAAACATTGTATCCTCATGAAAGTGGGTAAAACTATCGTCTCCCCCCTCAAAAAACCAAAAACCTTCATAATTTTAAAAGACTTACAAGAAAGATCTAAGTATTTCACTTAACTTTGGTTTGTTAAACTGACCCACTGACATTTTTAGCAATTTCTGTTAATGAAGGACACTTGATGAGATGCAAACAAATGGTTATTAGTGGTGGTCCAAATACCTTTAGAGCATGGGTGGGCAAAATGTGGCCTGTGGGCCAGGTGCGGCCTGCCAGGCCATTCTATTCAGCCCGTGGGGCCCCTAAAAAACTTAAAAAGTTAATATTTATCTGCCCCTGGCTGCCTGTCATGCAGCCCTTGATGGCTTGCCAAAACTCAGTAAGTGGTCCTCTGCCTGAAATAATTGCCCACCCCTGCTTTAGAGACTGTACCTAGTAGCAATGTTGATCTTGCTTGGTATAAATAAAGTGAGTTTTTCTGAGTCACAAAGTTCATGGGCACAGAATGGTAACTTCATCAAGCTAGCTTAACATGATTTGGAAACCCCGCTTGGTGCTTATTGTGAGGCATGGTAATGTCTTTGAAATCACGTTGCCTGACTGTTGCAGTCTGATATGTATGGTAGGGGTGTGTGAAACAGGCCATATTCGATTCGGATTCAGCCCGAATTGGGGACAGTAATTTGATTAGTTGATTTGGATCACTGTCCTGATTCGATTTGTCCGAATCTGAAGATTCGATGCTGATTTGGAGAATCAACGATTCTGCCATAGACACAGCTTTAAATGTTTTTTCTACATACTTCAAGGTACCAGCCGTGGCCCGTGAATGCTGCAATGGTGGGGCAGATGGAGTGTCCCACAGGAGCACTGAGGGGCCCCCTGCGTGCTTGGCACCCCCCCGCCCCCCCCCCCCCCCCCCCAGCTCTGCAATCAGCTACCCAGGAGGCACCAGTTACTGAGTTGGGGGTTCCTCCGCGCGCTCCGTGGCAGACCTGGAAGTGGACCAGAAGTGCTTCTGGTCCAGTTCTGGGTCTGTTGCCGAGCACAGTGGGGACCCTTCCATGGAATGCTCCATCTGCCCCATCATCTCAGTGTTCATGAGCCGCCTGGTACCTTGAAGCACGTAGAAAAAACATTTAAAGCTGTGTCTATGTCTGAATCATCAAATCTTTCTAAATCGATTCCAAGGGTTCTGATTCGAATCGGAGAGATTAAAGGGTCTCCTGATTTGATTCAGAGATTCGGCTGCTGAATTGGGCTGAATCTCCACCAAATTGAATCAGCGACCGAAGCTTCACACAGCCCTAATGTACAGGTGTGTTGTGGATACTGTAACATGATCTATGTTTTGCCCTCTTGCTGTGGCTCTTGTTCTGTGTGTATATATTGAGGCACTAATAATGATGTAGTCAATAATACAGTAGGTAAAGATACAAAAGCACAATTATGATGGCAAAATGCTATTTGGAGATGCATTAAACCACTAAATGTGTAACTACTGTACTAAAAGTGACTGTAGCAGAATGCATTTTGGCTCTATCTGGACTTCAGCTTCTAAAGAGAATGTATACCTCACTAGTTATTTCATAACTCCCAATGTATTCAGCACTTTACAAGATAAAAGTAAGAATCTTGGCCTTGAAGGACTTAGAGGCTAGGACAGAAAAGAAGAAAAAAAAATCTTAAAAATCTGGATGAGGGAGTAACTTTGGGAGGTGTTCTATGAGCATCTTGCTTACTGTAATTGAAGACTGTGACATTTGATTTCACTAACTGGCATCTCTACTGTTTAGCTGTATCCACTCCTCTTTAAATGTGAGAAAAGAATCTCTTTGTATCTCATCTTTCCAGTTGTCATGGTCCAGCAACCTGACTGTGAACTGAAAAAAGGACTACTAATGGCTAACTTCTTGGAAATACTGTATTTACTCGATTAGAAGATGAGGTCTGTTCCCCCACGTTTAACAGGAGGTGGGGGAGGGGACCAGCATGCAGCTGTTGCTGTTCTGGGCCCCCACCCAGGATTGGAGCTGGAGCCAGAGCCACAGTTGCTGCTTGCTTCTCCTCTGCACACCCTGCCACTCCTACCCTGCAGCCCCCAGTCTTCCCCACACTGCTTCTCCCTCTTTCCCTGTGATGCACTCCTTACCTTTACGTTGGCAGGCTCTACCTCTGCCGCAGCCTGAGGCATGGAGCATGGCTCCAGCCTGGCCCTGTAGCAGCAGTGAGAGCTCTGTGCCACTACTGCTACGAGGCTGGGCTGGAACAGCAGTGTTGGCTCCATGCCACTGCTATGGAGCCAGGTTGTAGCCATGCTCCATGTCCCAGGCTGTAGCAGAGACAGAGCCTGTTGCTATGGAATAAAGGTAAGTGGGGAGTGGAGGGGCAGGTGGGGAGAGAAGATGGGAAGAAGAGGGGGTGGGAACCTGAGGCTGCAGAGGGGGCAAAAGTGGCATGGAGTGAGGAAGAGGGAAAGGAACAATCCGGGCAGCCTGAGGCTGCAGAGGAGCAGGCACAATGGAGGATTAGTGGGGTGGAGGGTCTGCCCCTTACTGCCCCCCACTACCTGTCCCATTAGTGCCCTACCATGTGCCTCCCTTACTGCCTACCCCATTACTACCCCTTCCATCATCCCCCTGCCCCACCTGCAGTAGTTGAAAATGATTCTCCAATAATTAGATTCCATGCATGGAAAGTTATAATAGTTATACATTTTCCCGTGTAAAATCTAATTATTGAGGGGGTTGTCTTACTCATTCAGGGTCATTTTGTATTTGAGTAAATACAGTACTTTTGACTGAAGTGGAGTATATTTGACTAAACTTTTCACCTCTATGACTTTTGTGAGGATTTAGTACTTTTCCATAGAAAAAGCTCAGAAGAGAGGACTGAAAGAAGGTCCTTTATGTTCCTTTTGAATTTTTCTATCCTATTAGGATTTATTCTGTATCTTATGAGAATTCATCTGGTGGGTTCATCTATTTTTCTAGAGCCCAGTTTTTGAAATGTTTGGTTCTATGAAGCACAAAAATATTCCATTGAACACTGTTGATCATAAGGACCAAAGTTTGAGAAGGACTGTTACAGCAAGTGCTTATCCCCATATCTGTTATCAAAAATATGTTTTTAAGTTAGAAGTAGTTGGCTTATTTTCAGACAGGTAATTTCATTCTTTTTGGCCTCGCTGCTAATGTGCAGATTTTTGTTAAAATTGTAGCTCGATCTCAGATGATCCTTTTCCTGATCCTAGACTTATTTTTATCAGGTCCTCACTCTTCTTTTCTAACTGTCACTCTAGCCTGTGAGCAAGGAGTCCCGAAGAAGAGAGCTCTTATGTAATGCTCTCTACAGATCTACATATTTGGGGCTTCATTCTCTTACAGTGCATAGGATGTCTTTTTTTTCCCCGTCCTGAGAGAGAGAGAGATACCAAGGGAAGTCAGCCAAGAGAGCTTTGTTCCAAACATCCTGGAATTTCTCCAAGAACAGCGAGGCTAAAGTTTCAGTTAGTAGCACCCGTTCAGTCCAGGTTTCTAAGATCAGTGTGGTACAAGATTAGTCTAATGGATGTCAGGGGGGTTTGGCTTGTGTGGTTCAAGTCAATCTTGCTTGAAATTAGTCTTAGTTCACCCTTGCACAAATCACTGGATTCCTTCCATCCCTTTCCCCTGCCCTCAGTACCTTCCCCAACCTATTTCATTCTCTTTGTTGCCTGAATCCCTTGTCTTGGAATCTTTTCTATGCACTGGTATGCTCTTAAAGAAGAGGGACTCTAGCATCTTGTTGCATAATAAGTCTAATACTCAGCTGGCAGAATATTACATCTGCATATGCTCTGTATGGGTCTACTGGGTATGGGAGCAGAGAATGAGAGCTTCTGATTGTCTGCCTGGTCAGTGCTGCTAACATTTTACATCGAGGAGGATCAAATCTCAGGATTTGGTAGGAAGAAAGGAGGGGGTGATGACAAGGAATTTTAGGAAGACGTTTTTCACTTTCAGATTCTAGCATTATATATAATCTGAGATGCAAACTTCTATGTAAAAATGTCTAAGAAACAGAGCTGCTGGAGACAGCAATAAAACAGCCTCCCATGGGGCAGCATGCTAACACCGATTCTTTTTAACATACAGGTTTCTCTCACTTTTATGTGGGTTCTGTATGTGCAACACTTTTTTTTTATACCAAAAACTCATTATATGCAAGGTAAATTCACTCTTATGTGATCAACGTGGTGGAAGCCTGCAATCAGCTGCTTTGTGCAGTGCATTGTGGGAGTGACGCACACCAAAATATAGTCTCCTGCATGGATCTGTGCTCCTCACTCATTATCTGCAACATGTGTTTCTGTAGTTGTCATCCCCATTATGTGTTCTGTGCTGTCAGTGAGTACCAAATTTGTCTTGTAAAAGTGGTAGAAATGGGTCTGGGGGTCAGTACAGTTGAGGTCTTGGAACTTATCCCTATTTGTTACATTGTAAAGTGCGTTCCCTTCATACGAACTTGAGTTATGTGCTGTTTTTGAAGAACGCATATATAGTATAGCATAAAATGAGGGAAACCTGTACATACCAATGACCAGCCCTCATATACAGAGTAATATGAGAAACTTCATATATGCTGATGATCTATGCACAAGACTCAAGAGAAGGACTTAGCCACAGTCAAGAACAGATAAACGTGCCCTGAGCAACTTCTCAGATTACTACAGTAAGAACCAGCTTCACGCCACCCCAACTAAGATGCAAGTCGCAGCTTTCACCTATACCAGTGGTCTCCAGCCTTTTTAAGTAGCAGATCACTTTTTGAATTAAAAAGCAAACCAAGATCTACTGTGCACCCCCCGCCCCCCCCAGCTCCTGCCTCACAGGTCAGTCTGTAGGGAGGGAAGGGGGGGACAGATTGAGGTGGAGGGAGAAAAATATATTGGGAGGCATGCACCCCTCTGCCGGTAAGTCTGGGAGAAGGGGTGGGGGAAGGGGAAAGGGCCGGGGTGGGCGGGAGTGCAGATCGAGGAACCAGCCAAGAGGGAGTGAGTAGGGCACAGGCAGGAGCAGGGGCTGCAGTGAGCGGGGCCCTGACCAGGCTGGGTGATGGGACAAGAGGTGGCCTGAGGGGCATGTGCTCTCCAGGCCTCCACTTGTCCCCAACTTCTCTTAGCCCCTGCTCTTACCTGTGTCCGCTCCCTCCCTCACCACTGGGGCCTTGAGGGAGGGAGTGGGGCTGGGGCAGGGGCAGACCCTGTGTGGGCGGGGCATGGGACTAGCAGCTTGGGCCAGGCAGTGCTGGGAGAGAGAGTTGGGGGGCCTATGGCAAATCTTCGGGTGCCCGCAGCACCCCCATAGTCCCACTCCCAGTGCCACCACCACCTGACACAAGCTGCCGCTGCCAGGCAGCTGCCCTGCTCCAGTCTTGCCTCCGTCCCCAGTGCTGCATAGCTGCCAGGCTGCCCCCAGGTCAGGACCAGCAGCTCAGAGCAATAAAGCCATGGTGGGACAGCGGCAGTGCTCAGCAGTGGTGTCTTTTGTCTGGCACGCAGCACAGCCGAGGCCTGTGGTACAACCAGGCCCTGGCTTGCGGTGTAGCTTGGGCAAGCCCCCCAGGAAGAGCCTAGTACCACCCCAGCCCATAGCACCAGCTGGTGTGTATATCCAGGAACACATGCCCCCATGCCCTCCCAGAATGTGTGCCCCCACTCCCTGTGCTCCCTGGATGAGCTGCTCGTGGCTTCATCCCACTCTCCATTCATGCAGGGCCTGCCCCTGCCCCTCTCCCTCCATCACAATTGCTGCCACTGCCCATGCTGCCCGGTGTTTGGGGGGGGGGGGCATGTGCCCCCCAATTTGTGCAGCAGGGCCGGCTGCCGTTGCAGGCTGGGCTTTGCACTCTGAGCCCCGCCACAGCTGGCCCAAGAGCAGCCTGATGCCACGTGCCTCCTGCCTCTGGGCTGAGCCTCGTTCCCTGCCTGCCCGGCAGTGGGATGCACGTGGCGTTGGGCCGCTCCCAGGCCAGCTGCAGTATGGCTTAGGGTGCAAAGCCCATCGTGCAGTGGCAACTGCCTCACCCCGCGCATAATTTGGGGTGGGGGCATGTGCCCCCTGGGGCCTCTGCTGGGGTGCATTCAGCGGCAGGAGCCCGCTCCCCGCCCCCTCCATGCACCTAGATGAGCCGCCTGGGCACCAACCCTCGCCCAGCCCAGCTGGGACCCCACTCACCTGGTGGCAGGGGGTGTGGAGGGGGATCATCCCACTCATGCAGCCTGGCCCTGGCTGCAGGGGACGCGACTCAGCCCAGCGACATGCATCCTGCTGCTCCTGCTTCCCAGCCACTCTCCACATGCGTCCTGCCACTCCTGATGCAGAGCCTCTGACTGACAATCGTTCTGAGTCGGGGGGGGGGGGGGGGGGGGGGGGGGGGGGGGCTAGTGGTTGGTGACCACTGACCTACGCCATAGAGAAGTCGAGTAGAAATTAAACATGACCTGGGGTGGAATCCCCCTGACTAATAAGTAACTAAATGGCTGAAAGCGTGAAAGAATTTTGTGACCAGTGTTCTGCCATTGGACATGACGGTTGACAGGGCATGGCTGAAGTTATGGAAGGAAAGATAACATGCAATCAGATGCTCTGAAATGAACCTGGAACCCCAGGAGGACCTTCCCAGAGAGTCAGATTTAGACTGGCTAACATAGAAATGCCTGAATCGCCTGTGCACACAAACTGGAAGATCAACTGGAATTGCCTGTGCACTCAAACTGGAACTTGATCAAATGGAGCTACTCTCTTGACATGAATATATGCATATGTGATAAAGTGCAGATTATGAAGCACCTGCTCATTTTCTGACTCCTTAGTGAGACCTGTACGAAGGAGAACCTCTCTACAGCAACAGAAAGAGCCATTGCTGGTGCACAATTATGGAAAAAGCATCTAGTTTATGAGAAGGACACAAGAAGAAGTACTCTCTAGCATAAGAATGAATATTTGAGTGGTAGACTGGTAGTACTTTAGACCTGCAGTTCTCCTTGCTCTGGCATCTCTGAAACAGATGTGCCTCTCCCTGTTCTTGTTTTGGTATATTAACCTTTGCTAGAACAAGCAACTAGATGATTGAAACAAATTAAACTTTAGGTATGAGTGAACTAGTCAGGGTTTGACTGCAGAACCTGTAGGTAGATTCAAGCTAGCTCAGGGGTTCCCAACGTTTTTATACTAAGGACCCACAAACCACGATCTGGAAGTGACTGCAGGCAGCCAACTCTTCTTATACCTGGTATAAAACAGGGTTGGCTGCCAGACTGCAGTATGCCAGTCACTTCCAGTTCACGGTTTACCAGTCCGCGGTCACTTCTGGACCGGCAGCCAACCTTTCGTGGGCCAGGGCTTGGGAACCCCTGAGCTAGCTTTAAATTCACTAATTCAGGTAGAAGTAGCAGTGAAGCTATGGCTGCACAGTCTAGCAGGTACAGGCTATGCTCTGCCTCCTCTCTTCTTTTGATATCTAGCTAATTCAATTAAAGCTAACTTGAGTATAACTAGAGATGCTGTAATCACACCTCCTGATTGCATTGGAGACATGCCACAAGTTTGCTTCGTTCTTCTACCCAGCGGAGAAAAAAATGCCTGAAACCACTAAAATGTCTGTGGCTAGAGAGGAATTTGTTGTTGCTTTGTTTGTATGAATCAGTGTGGTTCTTTGCATTTTGTATATGCACAAAAAACCTATGTTACCAAACAAAGAACCACTTGGAAAACTGAGTCTCAAAATAATGTGATAGCCTGTCTGGCCTGGGTGATAGGAGGATTTTATTTATATTGCCTCACTTAACATATACAAGTTCTGTAGCATATACAAACTTCCACCCGTCCTGTGTAGAATCATTTTATAACTGGTGTCCCTAATGCTGTGAAGGAATCCAGACTTCAAAACCATGCTTACATTTAATTATTTAAGAGCTTATTCCTTTATGGTATGATGTTTTTGGAGAACCACAATAGATTTGGGCTAGAATAAGTTAAAAGCTCTTAGCCCCAGTTCTTGTATGAAAATCCTTGAAGTTTTTAATGAATCATATAAGAAGTAGGGCAGGAAGGAACCTCAAAGGTCATTTAATCCAACCTCCTGTTCAAGGCAAGATCATCCCTGTCTAAACTATCTTAGACAAGTATTTGTACGGCCTGCTTCTAAAACATTCCACCACAACCCTTCTAGGTAATCTGTTCTAATGCTTAATCACTGTTCTGCAGAGTCGGGCTCCCTCCAGTCCCAGGTTTTAGGGACCTGATCATGTAAGACAACAGCCCTGGGTGCCTGGTCCTGACCTGAGGAATGCGTCTGCAAGCTTGAGGAATTTGCCATGGGGCTTACCTGCTTTGCATCTGCCCCACCTGGGGCCCAGCAACATGAAGCTGCAAGGGAATTTCCAGGGCACGCATCTGCAAGCAGGTATTAGGAATCCCATAGGGGGTCCCCCAAGCTTGAAGATGTGCTTGGGCATGTGTACAGACATCTGCCACAATAAAGCAGCAAAAACTGGTACTAGAATGGTTGTATTCACATATTTGCGCGTGGTGTGACAAGGGGCAAGGACATCTGTATGCTTGCATTTTGTCCTGCCATAAAGCTTGTCTGCAGCCTAAGGAACATCTTTACTGTTTTGCATTTTTCTTGCTTCAAAATTTGATTCGGAAGATGGGCATCTAATGTTGTTTTGCGTTGTTTTTTTTTCTTTCCCATGGTAGAATTGGGTCTTCCAACAAAATATATTTTTTTCTGTGATTTCAAGCTAAGATTAGCATGGCAGTAAATAATTATTGCAAAGCTTCTGAGTTTTGTTTTGTTTTTTATTTGGGTTTTAGCCATGGCTCGCGTCATCTTAGGAGTGAAGACTTTGATTATATAATTGGTTTGTATTTTTACAGGCAAATAGAAATTGATAGAAAAGCTTCTGCTATTCAGTTCAAGAAACGATAGAGTAGTTTTGATGATGTTTTTTAAGAGAGAAACATTCTTAGGTTTGTTGGGTTTTTTGTTTGGGGTTTGTTGTTCTTTTTTGCACAGTACAGTAGTGAAATACTGCAGCAATCATGAAAAATACAGCATAAGAAAAGCCTTGCTTGCAGAATTACTTGATCAAACTTACTTTCCCTGTCAGTGAATAAAATTTAGATTAATAATTATGGCAGCTGTCAAATCCTAAATGTGATCAATTTTATAACCACAGTAATTTTTAGGAATATATTTTCTTCTTCAATTATAATTTCAGACAAATGCAACAGAAAAGTAATTCTGAACCGAGCAGAAGAAGGCAGTTCAGTTCTGCCATTAATTTGTGTACAAATGTCACGTGGACTACCTCGGCTGAAAGTTTCCATAATTTATCAAGATGTACCACTGAAGAAATAACTTCACAGGAATGTTGCATGAGACATTCTACAGAATTTCTACCTTTGCAGCATCTTTGTGCTTTAAGGTGGTGAAAACCATTTAAAAACCACCGAAAAAGACATCTAGCCAAATTTATATTGAGAGATTTTGTTTCTTTAAAAATGATCTGGAGGAAATTGTTGCTCTGCCACAGCTTTTAGAGTGCTTTATGCAGACTGAAAAATGTATTTGCCCACTTTCTAGTTGTGGGGGGAAGTTCTCTGGTGAATGTAAGGACCTATGCTATCAAGTAGAGCATAAGCGTCATCAAGTAAAGTATGAGCATTATCTTCAAAAACAATCATTTCTAACTCATGGTTGTTAAGATATTTTGTCACATTTCAAATGTTTTTGTTCTTGCTGTTGGCTTTGCAAAGAAGTGCAACAGCAGAATAAAATAACAAGAGTAGATTTCTCTTCCCTAATTCTCATGGCATAAGAGTAACAAATATAATCCCTGGATTAATACCAGTGCTCTCAATTTTGTCCGTATGTTTATAGATCTTAATAGATTTTAACACCTTGTTTGTTAGCAGCTCTTGCACTCCATTTTTTCAATTCACTCATAACCAAATTTTCATTCAGGAGCTGAAATTTAATTTTTTTTTTTTTTCAACATCTCTTACCAGTCACATAGCTGGTGGTTACTACAAACCTACTTTTCTTAGTAGATAGGGTCACAGTGTTCACTGTGGTTTGTTTTGGGTTTCTCTGCAGTTTTCTTGTTATGATGTTTGTTTGCCCTTTCATACTTCACATGGTACGTGGGGCCAGGGCTGACGCATGCACTAGATGTAGCATGCAGAGGTAGCCCCACATGGAGTGCTGTACGCTGGATCTGGTATTTGGGGCCAGTCTGTAGGCCCAGTTGAGCACGCAGACCCACCCTGCACTACTCAGTTGCCTCATGGACCAGTCCCATGCCACGTATGCAGCTCGCAGGGCCAGATGAGTTTGACTCCCCTGTATTAACCAGTGTCCTCACAATAGGTAAAAATAAATAAATAGAATAATACTATTTGACTATGGGGATCCTGAGAGAGAAATTCTGATTAACTTGTCCTGTCTGGGTAAATCCGTATCAGAGAGGGGTTAGAATTCTGCTGTATTCTCACTAGATTAATACCTTGTAAACGCCCGTTATAAATATTGGCTACCAAATATAAAAGCTTCTCAAAGGCACCAAAAATACTACTATCTACATCTACTTTACTTTTTGAAGAGTGGAGTTTGCAACCGCATGACCGTTCCTTATTACTGAGATATTAACCTTTTTTAGGTGTAACTTGGTACCCACTTGAATATTTCGAAAGCTGACTGTGTAAAAACATACTTTAAATAATTAATATATACACAGTTTGGGATGAAAAAATTATGTGATTGAATATTTGTTTATATACAAAAGATAAAAATGTTTGGTAGATAGCGTGTCTGTGTATCAAATGAGCTTTTTCTTTAAATCTTGTTGCTCCAAATAAAGTGCTGCTAACAATGGCAGAAAAACAAAGCAAACAAGCTACTTTTTCAGCATGCTTGGGTAGTGTTACTTAGAGTAGGTTCAGAAAACCGTGGTGAGAACATCACCAGGTGGTCTGCCATAGTGTTCCCAGCATTGGATCCTACTGGATCTGCAGTAGTGCTGCAGCCATAGTGGAAATTTTTATGAAATTCATACACACAAGGTTTGCACATATGTTAATTTCATAGCTAGATCACCAGCATAGTACTCTACCTGCAGATCACAAGACTAAGAAGATTTAATAGTAAGCTGATCTTAGTCTTGGTCAGCTCAATGACAGTCTTGCCGTGGAGTTTAGTGGGAGCTGAATAGTTCTGCATTGTGTTGTGATGGGTCTACTTTTAGTGTAATGGTAACACATTTTGTACTAGAAAAGTTAGCTTGTCTGAGCTAAAATAATACTGTTTTTACTGAATACAAAACTGGGGGGGGGTTTCCCCCAATCAGAGAAAAAAAGTTCTTTGTCTTATTTGCATACAAAAACCTCACTAAATACATTACCCATCAATAAACTGCTGCCAGAAGCGGCGTGTCTTCAACAATGGAAACTAACTGGGAAGCTGATTAAGTGGAGTGCACATTGAGCATGCCTATAAAACACATGGCCCATATTGGACAAACATACTCATGGGAACCTACCACTAAAATAGGTTAGCGTAGCCCATCTTAATAAGATACAGACCTGTTTCATTCAGTTCACCTCAGCACAAACTCTTTTTCTACTCATGGTGAACCACTACATTAAATGCATTTTGACTTCCTCTTCACTCTCAGAGATCAACTGCACCTTTCTTTCCTATTTTGAATAATTCCTGGGGGGGGTTTTGCCAGCCTTGGATGTCTAGTAAACATCACCAAGCATCTGTGTGGATGAGAGGCTTTGTTGCCCCCTCTCTCCATCCATCACATATGATTAGGATGGCTCCAATTTAAATGAGGTGGAGCTGAACCAGGCAGCTCCACACCTCATCTGCATATACATTTTGGAGGAGCACAGGGCTCTTGACAAGAACACTCGGTTCCAGTCGTGAGTGAGGGCTAACTAGCACATGGATCCTTTTGGGGAGGGGAAGGTGGTATCTGGAGTGCACACACATACTGATCCATGCTGAGCTGTGGGGTCACCATAACTTGAAATGCTGTTGACTGTGAGACCCAGCCCAATGAACTCAATGATAAAGCTTTAGGCTTTGGACTAATATCATGTATAGTCTTGCTTTTCGGCCTGTTGAAGACTCAGATCAAGCATAGTGGCTTCTTAACCTGGCAGGGGAAATGCTACATATCTGTGTCCAAGAAGGCAGTTTTCCTGAACTGCTTCACAGAAAAACTACTCTTCTGGCGTGGCTCGGTACCCACCAAGGTAGAGCGACTTCAAGCCCAGTTCTGGAAATGGGAGTCTCCTCCCTTGCTTGCTTCAAGGGCCTTATGGCTAAGGGCAAGAAAAACTCGGGGATAGCTGAACTCCAAGCCTCCAAGCTTGGGCCTGCAAGTAGGATGCCTGCCAAAGGTTTTGGAAACGTCTGAAGCCCCAGGTGTGGGTGGAGGATGTTTGCCAGTAGTAGGCCACTTATGGTCCTGGACTCTTGGATTTGGAATTTGTTTTGGCTAACTTGGCCTTGGATACAAATTTACATTTAAAAACAATGTGTATATGTGTACAAAAGTGATGCGCAAAAGTATGCTTATGGAGTACATCTGCCGAAACTTCCAACATTTTGTAAAAAAAGGCAAACTGCATCAATTCTCATTTAACTAAGTCTGTAGGTACCCATAGTAAGTTGCCTATATGTGAATTACTACAAGTACATTTATGGCGAAGTCAGTGTTTTTTGGTCCCTTGTGTTTCAAATTTGCCCTTCACTTCAATGTGCTCAGGGAGGGAAGGGAACCCAACCAGAGTCTGGCATTAAGCGGGGAAAGGGCTGCAGGGGGAAGAAGTTGGAAGAGCAGAGGGTAAGGGGCCCCCCTCCCCCCCCCCCCCCCCCGCCCCTGCTATAGCAGTGGAAGGGGGACAAATCTTAGACACACCTCTTAGATTCTGTACCTGAAAAATTGATGGCAATTTTACAAATTTGTTATCTATTTTATCTTCTTATTGGGCGGGGGGGGGGGCGCATCTTAAATTCAGGGCCATTTTAGATTCAAACAAATACAGTAAATATTTGTTGTGTTAGAGGTGGACAAGAAAGTATCTGTTCTTTTTTTCAACTTGTCAGAAACTCATTCCCCCTTTCTCTTTTGCTTAATCATTATGTCTGTATTTGTGTGTATGTATATATACAGCATAATACCTTTTACATGTCATTTAACTGTGCACATCATTGCAATCGATAAGGAAAAAAGAAAAGAATAGAAAAATTCTAAGGGAAAGACTGAATTTTCTATGCCTGTCTATCACTATGCTGCCTAAGCACCACATGGTATCAATATATTTAGAAAATGAGTTTCTACAAGAGATTAAGATTTAGATAGATGACTTCTCTGTCAGTCATCAAATTGATTATTAAATACAGATGTACATACTCTTTTTTTGGTCATGAATTTAGGAGACCAAAAAGGGATTTAGAATTTAAAACCTTTTCCACATAATTAAATCTCCAAAGTGAATTACTGTCTAAGTGAAGAATATATAAATGTATTTTTACTGTTTAAAACCAGTCTTAATTTAGTTAGAAAAATTGCTTTTGCTGGTAATAAGTATGACTAGTACATAGTATAATGATTCACAATTGCAGCTCTTCCACTCAGTTAATCTGAATCTATCAGGAAACATGTGGATGCTGTTTTCTTTTTTCTTCATTGTATAAAACAATCAGTCATCTGTTGAACAGACAGATGGATTGACTATCAAAAAGGGGAGTTTGAATTAGGTGAAAAGAATAAGTTCCTTACAGAGTTCTTTAAGTTTGTCTCCTCTTACTTTGAGGGTATGGGTAATCGTTACCTTATGACACAAGTGTTCCTTCTTCAGAAGTCTGAGTTCTCATTTTATCTGTTTCAAAATCAAGTATCTTTCATGGAGAACCTTTTGTGACTGAATTTTCACCCCTCCTATATAAAGGTGCTATGTATACTTCATTTAGTGTAAGAAAAGCTGAAAACAGTGATACATAATCTTCATCTAAATATTCGTTGTCTATTTGCACTAGAAGCCAGTAGATTCTTGTTAGGTATACAGAAGTTTTAGCCTTTTTGTTAGAGAGGGATAACGTTCCTTCTCTTTGTTCTCCCTTGATAGCCACTACTATAAGATCTGTGGCTTGAAGAATATTCTTGAGGTTGTGAAGCACTCAGACGGCATTGTGCCAGTGTATTGGAGCAGGAGGAACAGGGCTTTGTGTGTTTGGATATATGAGGCTGAGAGGAGCTGCCAGAAGTAGGGTGTGTTTTTGTGCATTCTCCTTCTGTGTTGTTTGTTTGCCCTAGGATGATACATACCACAGACTTAACCGAATGTCTTGAAAGGAAAGAAAAGGCTTTGTTTGAGCCTTGAACAGTAGCATAGCTAAAGAATCGAGGCCAGAGAGGGACAATCGAGGTACCAGCCCTGGGTGCCAATTTAGGGGAGGGTACAAAAATAACAGCCAATCTGACTACTGCTAGCATCACAGCCACTGATGCAGCCCTGTGTCCTGGTACTGCCCTGGGTGCAGAAGTGTGCAGGTATACTTCTGGCCCTGAATGAAGAATATTCTCTTGGCCATACTGTTCTGCAAAGGGGTTCATGGTCAGGTTTCAGTGGAATTGTGATCACTTTTATTTTCGGTGTGGCTAGATAGGAGAAGGGTTCCAAATGAGGGCATCTGGTTAGACCAGAGGCGGGCAGTTATTTTGGCCAGAGGACTGCTTACTGAGTTTTGGCAAGCCATTGAGGGCCGCATGACAGGCAGCCCAGGGCAGATAAATATTAATTTTCTGAATTTTTTAGGGGCCCCACAGGCCAGATAGAATGGCCTGGTGGGCCGCATCTGGCCCCTGGGCCACATTTTGCCCACCCCTGGGTTAGACAGTCCCCGTGTGGTGGGAGGGGGAAAAAAATCAGTCACTGCTTTAGACAAAAATATCTGGTGGGATCATGTATAATGAAGGCACAAATATAAAACTCAAAAGAAACATCCTCTATTCTCACCATTGTCACAAACTTCCTTTTTTGTTGGGCAGGTCTCTAGGTCTCCAACTATTGGTGGTGTGAAGATAAATTCATTAAAGTGTTTTTTTTTAAATGCATAGAGTTATATGGAAAAATGAGAAGTCTTCCTTATTGGTTTTACAACAGCATTAATTTCATACCAGAGACTTTAGTTTATTTACTTCTAACTTACAACAGTGCAAGTGATGTCTGATTCATTCTTTTGGTAGTTAAGGTCTATTTTAAAAGTAATAATAAACAGTAAAAAGAATCTGGATCTATAAGCACACCTTTCAACAGAAGAGAGAATAAGAGATAAGCAGATTAGTAGGTCTCTGAGAGCCTTTAAACTTGGATTAATCAAATCCAATGTGTATTTTTATTTTGCTTTTGTTTAATTGGCCATTTCATGGCCTCATTTAGAATAGGGGAAAATTAATAAAACTGGCATTTAGTTGGCAGTTAAAGTATGCCTTGTATGGACAGAAATTCTTTTTCTGAGTTTTCACAATAGTGCTGCTTCAGCCAGAGTCCTTAATCTAAGTGCATATGTACCCTAAATGTATAAAAGTACATGATTAAAATTAAATCCCATAACTGAGCAACACATTGAAATATGATATCTGTTTGCTGAAAGAAGAATATAGATTCACAAATTCTAAAATGTAACCTCTTTAAAAATGTATTTTCTCTTGCAATACTTCATGGGACTGCAACTAGCAAAAGTGTTCCCCACAGTCTTTGAAGAAGAGGAGTATTGTCCATTTCACTCTGCTGTCAGCTAACAGAATAGAAACAGCATGGCAGCTGTAACGATACTGTGATGTACACTTTGAGTAGAAGCATACCAGGTAGCATTTCTGTATTTTGGTTCTTATGTACAGCTGGGATTTAAACACTGTTTCAGTCCTCATAATGGAAGGTGGAGAAATGCAAACAGTCTCAGAAATGTTTTGAGATACATTTTAAGTTTGAAATGTTGAACTTGTCCTTTGTAGACCTAATAGACTTTCACCCCC
>NW_005842736.1:200429-210336 GCF_000455745.1 Alligator sinensis | reverse complement strand
CCACTAAGGTGGATGTTGTTATGACAATTGACTGTGGGTACCAATCCTGAAAATAATACCAAATATTTATTATTAATTTGTGAATGCTAGGGGGAGTAAAGTTTGTTTGATTGGGCCCTTGTGCTGATTAATGGTACTGGTAACACATCCTACATATTTTTGGAAATTACTAATGTTGTCAAGTGGGGTTAGTGTTGTAATAGTGATAGTCCAGGAAACATACAGCAAGGGTTTATTTGTAATATCTTGTATTGGACCAATTGTAAAGTTGGGAGAGAAGCTAGACAAGCTTTTGTGCACAAGCTACCCTCCCTCTGCTCTTGGGGAAAAGCAGATACAGCTCGAGCTAAATAGCAGCTAAAACAAAAGCATGTGTATTACTTCATATGTAAATGAAAACAGTCTGCTTGAAGGAATGGAAGAGGGCTGTGAACTAGGAGCTAAGAGATTTTATCTGGAGAAGTTACAAGACAAAAGTGCAGTAGAATAGGCAATCTAATTAGTGGAAGAGCAAAACCATTAGAGGAGGAGGAGGGTTGTTATTACCTGTGGAGTGCAGAGAGATTAGTAGCAGTTGTAGTAAATTGTAATGAACCATTGCCTGTGTTTAGTCCATATTTTTAGTGTCCAGTAAGGTTAGGAATTTCTGTTCCCAGATCCCTCTTCTGTTCCTAGGTCCATTTTTAAAAATCTTTTGTAGATTCTCTTGAGCATAAAAAAGTGTTCCCCTACTAATGTTTGTGTCTCTGTCCTTCATATTTGTTCTGTCAGTTCTTGGTACATAGTTTTTCATCTCATCTTGCCCATATAGTTTCTATTTGGTCATTGGATAAATTTGATGAGATATTCCAGATTCTGTGATATGTATGTAGGATCCATGGATCTTTGTTGCAGTCCGATGTATTGACAGGTTTTGCATTCCTTGTCAGGGTTGTGCCCCATATGGTGTCTGTTGATCAGAGGGGAATTGGCTTTTGATGATGAGTTATTTGAAGGAGGATAGGGAATATTTTTCTCAAGGTCTAATCCTCTTGGAGTATAGACTGTAATTGTTTGATAATTCTTCTTACAGTTTCCAGTATGGGACAGTAAATGACAACCTGGGGTGCACAATCAGTGGGGGGTGAGGGAATTCATTTTGTATTGTAGTTGGTTACTGTGGGGTATTTAGGTGTCTTGTTCAAAAGTACCATTTATTTCTCTTTGGAATGTCCTTGCTAAATAAAGTCATCTTTTATTTTTTTTTTAACTCATTATTATTCAAGCCTTACAAGTTCTAATAATTGTAAAAATAATGGAAGTTTAACTCATAGCTTTAAATTTCAGTAGCTTCAGGTCAGCAGTTCCTTAATGAAACAAATTTTGTCCACATATTGCATTGGATATTCACCTTAAATCCATCTCTGTTATAATTAGGTATTTTTGGTTTTGTCGCAGCCTTTTACATTATGATTTAAGAAATTAATGCTAAGTCATAGACCAGTAAGTCATAGACAAGTACTTTTAATGTACATCTAGCTATTGTACTTTATTAAGATGGTAGTTTCCTGTCCTTTGTTCCCTAGTCACATGGCTTCTCCAGCCAGTCAAAAAGTTATGATAAACCTTCATCAGGAACAGTATGAAGACTAAGGGAGGAGAAAAGACTGCCCAGCAAATTTAGTATTTTCTGGTCGTAGATGGTTTTGGGTATATAAAGGTCAATTACTTCTTATTTTAAGAAGGTTGCAACCAACTCAGTTTAGTGCTGCTGAAGTTTATTGCTGTCAGAGTGAATATCAAGACTTAAAAGTGAACTAAATTAAAAAAAAAAAACAAAAAACCCCAACACTATTCAAGATGCAAAACCCTTTGCTGACCATTTATGTAGACTCAAATTGCAGGTAACTGTAAGTGGGAGAGTGCTTTGCATTAAACCCAAATCATGACAGGAAGTTATTTTCAGTGTTTGCCATTGTGAGGTTCCTTCTAGACCAGGTTTCAGTCATTGGGTGTGATTGATTTCCAGAAATGCTCTTTGCTTCCTAATGTTACAAGAACTTCTGCTCCCTCTCCACATCAGCTCTCTGGCAGCAGTGGGTCCATTGAACTTACGGCTGCTGCTGAAAACCCTTATAAAGTGAGCTACATAAATTAGTTAATACACTTTCAGACTGCAATAAATTTTCTAGAAATTCCTCATGGTAGTAGTGGATGTTTTGATACTACCATCAGTTTCCTGCTCTTGGAGGTCTCCCATTGTTATCCACATTTCTACAAAGATGATTAATCTCCCGCACATAGAGGATCCCCTGATAAATGGCATTTGAGTCCAATGTTTAAAAATGAGTACTTGAAAATTGGTTCTACCTTTGACATATTTGCTGAGACCTCTTTCCTACTGCATGAGTTCAGTGTCTTCTGCATCAGATAGCTAAAGCTATGTTTAGTTTATGGAGTACTGTGTCCAGTTTTGTGCCCCTCACTACAGAAAGAATGTGGACAAATTAGAGTCAAGCAGAGGGCAATGAAAGTGATTCGAGGGCTGGAGCACATGACAGGGAAGGCTGAGGGAACTGGACTTATTTAGTCTGGAGAAGAGAAGACTGAGGGGGATTTAATAGCAAACTTTAACAACCTGAAAGGTGGTTCCAAAGAGGATGGAGCTGGACTGTTCTCAGTGGTGGCAGATGACAGAACAAGGAGCAATGGACTCAAGTTGCAGCAAGGGGAGTTTAGGTTAGATCGGGGAGGGGGATTGCTTCAGCTGGAGGGCGGCTTAACAAGTTTTGGTGAGCTGTTGAGGGCCGCAAGGGTAGCTCTGCCCCTTAATGGGTGCCCCACCAGCTAGTCACTGTCTTGGGACCAGAAGTACCATCCCTAACATCTTACCTTTGGCACCAGAACTCCCTCCCCTTGGCCCCAGAAGTACTCCTTTTGGAAGAGGGGTTGCAGTCTTGGAACCAAAAAAAAAAATCAAATTATATACTAAAAACCAAACATTGACAATAACATATTTTAATTTTATTTAAAAATATATTTTTGTCCTGATTTGTGTGTTTGTGTACTGTGTATGTAGAGGTGATTGTGTAATAGCTCAAAATAAAGCCTTACTCTTGTATATGTGGGAGAGGTTGGGGTTTTCGGGGGGCTGTGAGTATGTGTGGTTTGTTGGTAGGTGTTTGGGGGGGGAGGATGTGTGTATGTGTGGGGTTTGTGAGGGGGTGGGGGTATAGGGGTGTGGGTGGGTATGGGGCTTGGGGGAATGTGGGTATGTGTATGGAGTTATGGGGGGAGTGGAGGGGGAAGGTATATGTGGGGGTGTGGCTGTGTGGGGTGTATATGGGGGGCCCCCCCTCACACATGTGCCCCACATTGCGCACAGCCCCTGCTGTCAATGGCACCAGTAGGTGGGGGGTCCTCGGGGCACTCACGGTGCAAGATAGGCGGAGCCCCCCCGGCGACACATGGTCCCACCTTGCCCCAGGACTACATGTGGCCAGGCTGGCAGCTCCATTGTGCAGGGCTCAGATGCTGTTCCTGGGTTCTCCGTCCAAGATGTGTGCCACCAGGGGGAGCCCCATACAATGAAGCCAGTGGTGCAGGTCATGGGTCTCAGCTGGGGCAGCAGGGAGAGCTGGCCCAACTCCAGGACATGGAGCCCCTGCTATTCCCCGTGACATTCAGAAGGAAGTGAGCAGGGCTGGGCCACCAGCTCCATTGCATGGGGCTCCCCCCAGAGGTCCAAGGCTTGGGCAGGGAACCCAGGAACTTCATGTGAGTCCTAGGGACATGAGCGATGGGGCCAGGCATACCCCATGCCCTGCCAGCCCAGGCTCTGTGCTCCTGCCCACCACTCCACCCACCCCTGCCACCGCACCACCTTTCCCCCACCTGCTGCTGCCACTTCCCTGCCTATGGGGCCAGGGTCATCCTGTGGGCAAGGGTTGAAGGGCAGAGTGTGCTGCCCTGCGGGAGTGAGCAGGGCTCAGCCCTATGTAAGCACAGCAAGGGCAGCCTGGGGCAGGTCTAGGTGCAGTGAATTGGAAGGCACCTGCCCGCAGGCCATATTTTGCCTGCCCCTGAATTAGATATTAAGAAAACTCTCACTAGAAGGTTAGTAAAGCACTGGAACAGGCTACCCAAAAAGGCTGTGGAATCTCCATCCTTAGAGATTTTTAAGACCTGGTTAGACAAAGCCTTGGCTTGGGATGATGTAATTGGGGCTGGTACTGCTTTGAGCAAGGGGTTGGACTAGCCGACTTCCTGAGGTCCCTTTCAACCCTAATTTTCTATGATTCTGTGTGGTGAGATGTAGATCTCAGCAAATTTTAGGTTAGTGGAGTCAGACTTGCACTCTGTGTATCTCTGAATGCATTATGATCCATTACTCAGACAAAATTCAGAAAATATTTTTGTCTTTATATACCTACCATTATCAGGAGGAGAAGCTGTGCCAAGTTTGAAGTTAGAATATACACCTTCAGTAAGACTTACACTAAATTTATTAAGTTAATTATTCTTTGGGGGTAAACATGATTCCAAGGATCATTTAGGATTGCTGTTTTTTCTTTATTTAATCCACTGATTCTCAACCAGAGTGCTGAGAGATCTTTTTTAAGGGTACTGTAGAGTATTAATGCTGTTAGGTGTGCAGGCACTTACACAATTTACAAGATAAATTCAGAGTTTTCAAATAAGAATGTAGTATCAAAAATAGTCTGACATGTTGTGGCTCTTCTTTGTTCTTTGCAACAGGAATTGCTCTACTAGCTTTCCCTAGGTTTTTGACTACAGAAAAATAAGAGCTGGCTTTTTCTGAAGGGTGCTGAGTCTAAAAAGGTTGAGAACTTCTAATTTAATAAGTTTAACTAACTTATGTGCATGTGCACGTCATACACACAAACTCGTTAGGAAATAATTTGGAAAGCTGGTTCTTGAAATATTACCAGTAAGTTTCAGTGTTTTATATTAAACTGTGATCAGTAAGAACAGTCCATGCTTCCTTTAACTTTGACATCCCTTATTCCTCATTCCAAACTTAGCATCAGAGCCATAACCTAATTTTCTTTTTTTGGAGGCTATGTCATAAGGCCCGTTAAATTGGTCAGAGTCTGTCACCTGATTTTAGGCGTTAACAGTGTTATTTACTATAGAAGGAGAAATACTGAATCATGAGTATGTTTAAGGCCTTAGTCAGTACCTTGAATTATGAACCTTCCAGCATAATTGTGCTGAGAAGAAACTGAGGTAAAGAGGGGGAGGGACTGTTCTGTAATACAGCTGTGTATGTGGCTGTGTACAATAGGGAGTTTGGCTGAAAAAAGGGAGTTAATAATAAAGGAGGTGTTAGCACAAGTAGCCACAGATAGAGCAGTAGCAACAATTACATATAACTCACCATTCTGCTCATTTTATTTTGGACCTCACAATAAGATTTTTAAGTAACTGTTGTTACTTTCACCCTTTTCCCTTTGCAGCAGCACTGCCTTTTTTCACTCCTTTTTCTCTTCCATAATAGAAGTTTGAGAGCCTGGCTACTGCGTTCAATTCTCTTCTTTTAGTAGGTGCTGAAGAATAGGGTCAGATTGGAATTGTGGTGGGTTTGTTTTGCTTTGCTGGAACAGACATAATTTTACTCCACTCTGCTAGCATTTGTGTCAATTAAAGGCAGTTGACAAAAGGAAGCTAACAAGTTAGTGGCTAACTCTCTCATAAAGCATCATAAGTTAGTAAATGTAAATAGGTATGCCTACTAGTCTTAGGGCCTCGTTACCACAGTAATTTAGGTGGCTTTTGGGGCTCCTAACCCCTGGACTGGTTGCATGTTAACACCTTTTAAGTAGCTTAACACGCTCATTATTTAGCTTAGAGTTATGCCACTCCAGGGCAGGATTATCTCCAATCCACCTAATTTTTTTCCTTTTCCATTGCTGTGTGGCCACTCCCCACAGCTATTCCACTTAAACTGAAGTCTTCCAGTATCCCAGAATGCTCTGAGCTCCAAATGGCCTGGTCCCTTTTTCTCTGGATCTCAGGTGGCACCAGCCGTCCCACATCCCACTGGCTGGGCCGTCATGTGAGCTCCGAGGGGCTCAATCTTTTTTTTTGACTCTGGAGCTCAGGCAGCACCACCTAAGCTCCAGAGAAAAAGGAATCAGGTCCCTCAGAGCTCAGAGCAGGTATAGCTTAGCAGGTGTAGCAGTATAGCCCTATTGCTGTCTGATCTTGCTGAAACTGACTCAGTGGCTCTGTACCGAAAGCCCTGACAGACCTGAGACCAGAGTCTCAGGGAAGCTGCTTCCCTGAGTGTTTCTGGTCCTGTTGAAACTGACATGGTGGTGGGCCCACAGTCTGCCCAGCAGAAGCAGCAAGCGGGTTCTGCTCATGCTCACCAAGCCTCTAGTGGCAAGTCACAGCTATGCAGGTGTAGGACAGTTAAGAGCAGGTTTTTCACCTTACTCTGTGACTGCTCCTCTAAGCTGAACAACATTAAGCCAATTAACATTTGTTCGCTTTGCAGTTTAAGGTCTAACTAGGTCCTTAGATATATATGAGTTTTACAGTAAGATTTGAACATGCATGTTCCTTCTCACCATTTTCTCTCTGCATTAATAGTAGAAAGATGGGACACATGTTTCAATTTGAAATTATAGTCATTAGGCTTGCATAAAAGTGTATCTAGTCTCAAGAATGTCTGTTGCTTTTTGGCTCTGCATTTCTTGATTAATCCAATTGACTGACTGCATCTGACACCTTATTCTTCATCCAAACAAAATTCTGAAAAAGTATAGGGGTTAAGTTCAGAATGGCTAAACCTGAAGAAAGCATTTAAAAGAACATATATATTTTTTATAAAAGCACATTTCTTTAGGGGTTGAAGCAGATGCCTGAGAGACAGGGTCATAATATAAGAATTATTTTGGATTCATATCAGAATGTTACAACACTGCTGTTTGGTGATTGTCACCACTTCCTGGCTGAACATAAAATTCAGCTTTTCTCTTGTTCACAGACCATCCCACAGTCATTTATCATTGGAAGGAACATATTTCCTTAAATGTGAAATGTGATATTTAAGCTTGATCATTTGTACTCATTTTTGAACAAATAGAGTAGGGATCAAAATTAGTAGTGACCTGAAGCTGTCACTATAAATATTTGGCCATTGAAAATGTATTAGTATATAGCCCAATAGACTAAAAGTAAATACCACTGCAATCAAAAAACAATTCAAGTAGAAAATCTAATAAAAAAGCCAACAGACCCCATTTTATGTCACAGTTGCATCCAGTTAGCATATTTGCATTAGTGTCAAATAGCAATTTTAAATTAAAATGGACTCACTTGAAGGGGAGGGGAGGAAGAAAGACCTGTTTATGAATCGGTTAATAGTATAAGCTGGATAATAGCTTGATTATTTTAATATTGTCTCAAAATTCAGTGCATTTTTAATTAGTATCAGAAGTCTTACCAGTGCTGGCAGCTTTGGCTTTTAGGTTAAGTAAGTGTGTGCCCTTCTCCCCCTGCCTGCTCCCCCCCTCCCCGCCCCCCAATTTTGCAATTTCTGTGAAATCACAATTTGAGTAGGTCCCTACCTATATAAAACACAGTATAAAAAGGTTGAGAACCACCGCTCTGTACCCTTATTGGCTTTAAAAACCACTATACAAGCTTTTATAGTTAACTAGTTCATCAGTTTATAGACAGCCAACACACAGAACACAGAAACACCACTTTGCTCATAATACTTCAAATAGCTAAATGCATGCAGTTTCCTTTTTAAACAGACTCAATCAATTTAGAATTTATTTATATATTTTTTAACATTTGAGGAATTAATCTTTAACTTTGAAGCCATCAAAAATTCAGAAACATCTGTGTTGAGAAATTCTGAAGTTGGTTGAACTTTGGTAGGTCTCATTCACCTGGTAAATATTTTTTTGAAACATCTTTTAGGCAGGGTTACTAAACAGTGCAAGTCTGCAGACCTAGGCTATGTACAGACAGTCAAAAAGCTGAAGGTTGAATCAATTCAATCTTTGCAGGTTTCTTTAAACTGTCTAGATTGAACTGGTAAGTCTAGGCCAGCTGAGAAGGAAGGCGGGGGAACCCCCACCCACCCTGCGCCAAACCCCTAGCCAGGGTCTCCCTGGTGCAAGGATAAGGGGAGGATGGGGAAGCCCCAAGCAGGGCATTTCTCCTTCTCTTCCCCCACAACCCCCTCACCCAGAGCTGGAGCCAGACTAATCACTCAGCCATGCCCCCATCTTGGCTGGCTGACTGAGGAGGGAGTGGTGGGGGGACAGCCCCAGCTTTGGTAGGTGGGGTAAAGACCCCACCATGGGCTTCCCTGCGGCTGGGAGCTGGGGCGATCACGCAGCCATGCCCCTTGCTTGGCTAGCAGGCCAGCTGAGGAGGGAGTGTGAGGGTGGGGGGAAGAGCTTCCCTACCTGGTTCCAGGCAGGCTGTGGGAAGCCCACAGTGGAGACCATTTCCACCTCCCAGCCCTACCCCCAACTCCCTCCTTAGCTGGACCGCCACCCGGGTTAACACATGACCTGCTGATTGCCCCAGCTTCTAGCTCAGGTGGGTGGAGTAAAGCCCCTACTGAGCTTCAGGGCTGTCATCTGGTTATGGTTCCTCTTTGGCTGGTAGGCTGGCTGAGGAGGGAGTGGGAGGTAAAGTAGGCTTCCCCTAGGCTGGGCACAGCTTGATTTGGGGTCCAGAGCCAGGGTCCCTGACTGGCCTTCTAGCCTGGGAGGGGGCATGGCTGAGTGATTGCCACAGCACTTTGTCCACCTCCCAATCTGGGTGCTGAAGCAATTACCCAGCCATGCTCCCTCCCCGGCTGCTGGGCCTGTCTGAGGAGTGAAAACAGCCCCCACCCTCCGCTTGGCTCTGGATCCCCAGCCAGACGGTGCCTGGCACAGGTGGGGGGGAGCCCAAAGTGGGGACTTTACTCCCCCCACGCCCCCCCCCCCCCCAAGCTGGGAACTGGGGGCTAGAATGATGACCTGGCCATGCCCCGTCCACAGCTGGCAGGCAGGCTGAGGACAGAGTTCCGGGCGCAGGGGGGAACTGGCTTCCCTCCTATTTCAGCCCCCCAGCCGGGCTGCACCCGCCAGCAGGTGTGGGGCATGGAGCCTGCAGTGGGGTCTTCAGTTCCCCTACCTGAGCTGAGAGCCAGGGTGGTCACCCAGCCACACCCCCTCTGCCAGCCAGCAGGCCAACTGGGGATCCAACCCAGCTCTGGACCCCCAGCTGAGCTCAGGGAAGCCCACAGTGGGGGCTTTACTCCCCCTACCCCAGCTGGAAGCTGGGACAATTCCCCCAGTGGAGGAGGTGGTAGGGCCAGGGAACCTGCCAGGCTCCGGGTTGCTAGGGATCTTACATCTTGGGGCTGGGCTGCCCTGCTTTGTTGGAACAGAGACCACAGTCCAGGGCTGCACAGAATCCTGGGATGCTGGAGGACTGAGTTAAGTTGAATCGGGAGAGGATCTGGGGCAGAAGTTCCATAAACCAGTTTGACCTAAATCAGTATTAAAACAGCCACTGACCTTCAACAGCCTCACTGAGCCTGTGATGTTGTACCCTAAACCTAAGTGTCAAATCTAGGCTGCTCCTTTGCAAATGGAAATATAATATATTAGTGCCCATTAGACAAGTTATACCAAGCTTGGCTTGCCCCAACCCCTTCTTCCTATTTCAAATTCATGTTTGGTGTCCCTGAACCAGCTAACATTGTAATTTTTATGACTGAAGATCCTGCATACAATATCTTCATTAAAAAAGAACAACATTTACCAACACTTGTACAGTGTCTACAGGAGCTACCCAGCACAAGGGGACAGAGCTCATCACAGTCTGCCTGTTCACCAGGTGGTGCATCCAAGTGAATGTTGTGTCTGCTGAATATCACTAATCA
>NW_005842736.1:187510-200398 GCF_000455745.1 Alligator sinensis | reverse complement strand
AGGAATGATTATGGAAATAAGGTCCCTGAGTAAACCGTCTTGAGAAGAAAATTCTTGATCTCAAACATAGCAAGTGTAGCAATCGGTGATATACCTTGTGCAGCTAAGCAAGGTTTAAACTGAGTAAACTGTCACATACAAAATGCCTCTGAGCCAATCCTGTTATGTATGCTGTGAGGACCAAATATTGTTTCTTGGTGTGCAGAGAAAAATTGAGAGAAAAACTTCATTGCATTTTACTGTTCTCAGCAAGGGAAGTTAGGTATATCTAATGCTCACTGATAACACACATTTTCTCCCTCATTCTCTTGGCCCATGGTGCCATTCATTCCCATGACAACTGGCTTCTGAATTCACTAATTGCAGGTTAGCATAACAAGTACAGTGTTTTGTGCTTTATATATTCTTATGTTGAAGCCTGTTTTGATACTATCCTATCAATGACTACAGCAATGCTTGCATTTTGCAAACACAAACCTACATATGTAATTTCATTAAGCTGTATAACCTCACAGTAGCAAACTGTAGGCAGAATTCAACCTCCATTAAAGGCTAGAAAAAAATCCTTTCAACTAAAATTAGGGTTGGATAAGGTCCAATAAGAGTAGGTAGCCTAGGTCTTATCTGATATGGAAAATGTACTAAATATTCTTTATTACTTTCACATTTTAAAGCTCTCCTGCAAATATTAAACTGCAACGTGTGTGTGGTAGGCAAGAAAACACTGCTTTATTTTACTAAAGAGAAACTGAAAATGAGTTCAGATTTTCCCAGGAGAAAAGTCTTTAGTGTAACTGGAATTTATTGCTCAGTAGTTCCTGTCTCCCAGTTCTTTTTTCAGCACTAGACTTGGGTTGTCCTCTAAAAACAGAGAATATATGGTTTTTGAATTAGTATTTTAAATACTAAGCCTAATATCTTAATCTAGTGAAATGAGATGAGAGAGCCTTTTTAGATTTAAAAAAATCCCCAAAATATAAACCCAGTATGTCTGGAAAGATTATGGTATAAAATGAAAAACAGTAACTTTACCGGAATAAATGACTGAAAATGTTCATGTACAGTATTTTGGGGGAAGGGGGGGGGGGCTCCTTTTCATCACCAGTGACCGTTGATCATGTTTCATCTTTTGAAATACCTTTTTTCTTTTATTTTTATGTCTCATAGCTTTTTTTTCCCCTCGCATGTGCCCAATTAGAAGTGTTGTATGTAGACTTACTGTGGGGAACTAATCGGTGTTTGGGTTGACCAGCTGATATCTACACTAAGCACTCAAGTTTTAGAAAGCATGTTGCTTATTAGATGAAATGGTTGATGCCAGACTTAACTTTTTCCTTCAAAAGCTAATATTGTCTCTGTTTAGCTACTAGTTATTGGAGGAGCAGAGGCTGGTTCTGTCATGTACATTGACATAGTTGCCTTTTTCTTATTTGCTGTTAAACCACTTAAGTTTAGAACTCTGAAATCTAGGAATTAAATATCTAAGCTATGTTTCTAATTTAATGTATTAACTGAACACAGCTAAACAAATGCATTACACTGAAAACAAATACAAATCAGATACTATTAAAAAGAAAGTGAGTTAACATCAAATAATTGGATTAATCTAATTACCAGTTTAATGAAATGACATTAAATAAGAGAAGAATTCCTTATAAGCTCTTTGCAATAATTTTGGGAGATGGCAGTTTCAAAATTCTTATTACCAGTATGCTATCAGTATCAATTTTGTATTTTATATTCCAGCTAAATACCAGTCTCAGATCATTCCCAGACTGAAGCAAGTGTTGAAACGATAGCTCTGATGCCAGTTAAGTCTATATACCACATGGTGATGACTTAGTGTTCTTCTTTCTCCTGCCCCCAACTCCACAGGTTTACATTAAATATTTCAATATCATTAATAATACTTCACTTCAAATTCAAATATAGGTGAAAAGAACATGATCCCATAGGTTTAAATGTAAAACTCCTAAGTCATAAAATACATGCATCCTCTCTCAGATAGCAAACTTATTAACCCTAAGGCTGTTTAGGTATTTAAAGAAGTATTCTATAAGCAGCTTTTCCATATAAAGTATATAGGTTCTCTCTCTACATATTTCTGCACATGTGCACAACCATGCTATTCAATAACCAACTGGAAGCATGCTATTACTTGAGGAAAAACTCTATCCTGAAAATTGGATAAGAAAACAAAATAAAGGCTGGGCTTATGCTCACTCGTCACAGTATTTGGGTTGACTTCTATTTTCATTGACTTTGAGGTAGTTGGTACATAGTTAAAATGATTAGAGAATGGTGTGTCATGTACTTCTCCCCACCCTCAGAAGTTTTAATTTTCGCTGCCTGGCAAAGACATGATCAGAAATGGTTTCAAAACAAAGGAAATGCAGTTGAATGGATAACCTAATTATAGAGAACAGAGTTGTTAAACTCACCCTCCTCCCTTCCTTCTGTCATCCATATCCAGACCTAGTTGAGGTAATAGAACAAGTGATGAAGGCAGTGGAGCAAGTGATGGTGGGATGAGTGGGGATGTGTCAGTACAGCCTTTGCTCCCCCCTTGTTGCTGATGACCATACCCAGCATAGTCCTATAACCATGAATTTTATGGCAGCCCCCTCCTTGCTAGACCCGTCCCACCTGATCTGGCCAGTGAGCCATATTCTTGATGTCCTGAGCTAGGGACAGTCATTACACATAAACCAGTTTAAGTGATCAAAAACTGTTTTAAACCTGTAACAGAACAGATGTTCAGGCCACATAAACCAATTTGAAAATGGCTAAAAGCAGTTTGAGATAAACCTGGTTGAATGTAGTATCAGACGTAACTGATTTGGCTCAAACTGGTTTATGCAGTGTCTGTCCCCGACTCCTTGCTGGTTTAAGATAAACCAGACACCCCCAGCATCCCGGCATGCTCTCTGGGCTGGGCAGGGCTCTCTGCTCCACAGCAGGGCTGGCCCCTCCCCTCTGCTCCTTGTCTGGAGCTCTGGCACAGACTGCAGGCTGCATCCCCTCTCCCCCTGCTAGCAGGAATTCCCCCCTCTCCTCTGCCTTGTTGAGGAGGTGTCTGTGTATTAGCTAGAAGATCACATGCTGGCTATGGTGTTCCTTCTGAATCAGCAGGCAGAATCAACAAGTAGCTGGTAATGTCACTCTGTTGTTTTTTTAATTGGGTAATAAACGCATCAATTTCCTGCTGGGTTAATCAGATTATCCTGCCGGAGCCTGGCCAAACCCCCGTCAGCTCCATGCTGTGGAACAAAAGGAGCGCTCTTCTAGCACCCCCTGACTTCTAGCCTGAGCTACTACAGCCATGTGCTGGCATTTCTGGGATGTCCGTCCAGTTACAAAATGGATTTAGCCTAGCCAGGTTAGACTAACCTGCAAAGATTGAATCAATTCAGGCTCAGGCTTTTTGAATGTCTGCCTCTATCCCAGAGGTAGAAGAACAAGATCATTCAAAAGAAAGGGAGTGGTTGTTGCTTGTGGAATGCAGAGTGGCTGGCAAAGATATGTTGGTTATAACAAGTCTTAAAACTGTTGTCTGCGTTTAGTCTGTTTGCTTTTAGTATTTAGTAAGGTTATAAATTTTTGTTCCCAGTTCTGTCTTCTAAAAGTGTTTTATAGATTTCCCTTGAATACAAGGATTCTAAGCTCATAAAGGGAGTGGTTGTTCTTTAAAAAAAAGTTCTCCTGCTGGAGATTGCATATCTTGTTCTTTATCTTTTACCTCTGATTATTCTTTTTGAGGCTTTTTTTTTTCTTATTTCATCCACATAGTTTCCATGAGGGGATTTAAGATCTGCTACAATGTGTAGGCTCCATGAGTTCTGATGGTTTCATTGTGGGGAGGTGTTACAGTGGAGATGTGTTGACAGGCTTGTGTCCAATGTTAAGTCAGGGTTGTGTTCCTTCTGGTACGTGTTGATCAGGGATTTTGTTTCTTACAGTGAATTGGATGATGTTTGGAAGCTGTTTGAAAACCAGGAGCGAGGGGATTGGGAATACTTATCTCGGGGTATGATCCTCTTCAAGTATATGCTGTAATTCTTTGAGGATTCTTGTTCAAGGTTTTAGTGTGGGGATGCGTGACAGCCAGGGTGGGGTGGTCAGTGTTAGGTTTTTTATATGCTAGTAGGTCATTGCAAGGTATTTGGGTGACTTATTCAAAGACATCCTGTCTCTCTGCTGGAGTAGCCTGGCTGCTTAAACACAGTTTTTGGGTTGGAGAGGCAGGTGTTATAAGCACTGGCACTCTGAGCATGGCGGTGCACCCTCTATGAAAAGGCACCGCAGTCTGCGGGCAGTCACTGCTCGCCATCCCTGCCACCAACGCCACTGGTGGCATCTGCGGGCCGTCAGCGATCGCTTCTGGCCACTGCTGTTGCTCCCGGCAGCGTCTGTGGGTGGTTGCCACCCCCTGGTCAGTGTTCACTCACTTCCTTCCCTTCCCCTCCCCCCCCCTCCCCCACTGCACCGCCAACAGTGCAAGCAGCATCTGTGGGAGCTCCCAGTTTACCATCGCTATGCTCCTGCTGCCGCTGCCACACTCCCACCACTGCCGTGCTCCCCACCACAGATGCCGGGGGCACAGGTCGTTCATGGTTATAAGTATTTTTATGTAGATATGTAGATGAAGTGGTATCTGAAGGCTAGACTACAGAGTGCAGCTTTCTTTGTGTTTGGGATGATTATTGGTTTTGTGGACTTAAGCATGGTGGTCTGTGGGGTTTTTTCTATATAATGTTTTGTACAGTGCTATTTGACTTGTTGATCATGGTATCTAGAAATTGATTGTTAGTATAAGAGTATTTTGAAGAGAATTTGATCGAAGAGTGATAGTTAGTTGTTTGACCTGTGGTAGGCGTTGATAAGTGATTCCAAGTGTTCTCTCCAGGTGATGAAAGTATCACCTATTTAATGCAGGTATAGTGAAAGCTTGATGACACCATTTTCTAAAAATTCCTCTTCCAGGTAGCTCATAGATTAGATTGAAAGGTGGTAGTTGTTTGACCTGTGGTAGGAGTTGACAAACGATTCCAAGTGTTCTCTCCATATGATAAAAGTATCACCAATGTAATGCAGGTATAGTGAAAGTTTGACATGGGTTTTCTAAAAATTCTTCTTCCAGGTAGCTCATGAAGAGGTTGTTATATTGGGGATCCATCTTTGTGCCCATTGCTGTGCCCATGGTTTGGAAAAAGTGTCAGTTGAAAGCAAAGTTACAGGTAGGGATGAAGTGGATGTGTGAGATGCGTTGTGGTTGTAAATTTGAGTGTAGTCTGTGTTGTTTTATGCATTTAATTTAGGCAGCTGTGCCTTTGATGCAGAATATTAGTATATAGACTGGCAACATCCATGGTTTCAAGCATAGCCTTCTTGGGAGGTGGCTGATGTTTGGGATCTTGAGAGAGTCTGTTGTGTCTTGTAGAAACCTTGCCCTTTGTGTGACAAGTGATTTAAGGAATTTTTCAAGTTTGAGAGAGGAACCAGACAAGCTAAACTAAATAATATGAAAAAATGGTGCGTTTAACACTATGTAAACTGAAAGTAGTCAGTTAAAGGAATGCTTGTAGATGTCAAATCTAAGGTGTTACGTGTTTAAGGATTACCTGTCAAGAGGGCTGAAGAACTGTAGGTCTCTGTCAACCATCGTGGGGCTGACAGGTTAGTGGCCAGGTGCAGCAGCAGACACGAGCAATATGTTGTTTACTTCATTGTTTGAAGATGCCTCCAGAGATATAACAAGCAGTTTGTGCCCAGGGCAGCATCAATGGCTGGGACTGTCTGCCAATTTTGCACCCCCCTCTAAGTTGGTGCCCAGGGCTGGTGCCCCACTTGCCCACAAGGAGTTAGACGATTGCTTGCCTCTTGTTTTCCTTCCAGCTCCAGCACTAATTCATTATGAATTAGTGCCCTTTATGAATGGTGTTTCTGAAATCATGGGCTTGTAGTAGAATCCAGTTAAATCTAACTCCATGGACTAATCCATGACCTCAACTATTTTATAGATAGTTGAGGTCATGGATTAGTCTGCAGACATGATCCCAAAATTTCATAGTTCCATAGTAGGTAGGGTCGGAAGGGACCTGAACAGATCATCAAGTCTGACCCCCTGCCATGGCAGGAAAGAGTACTGAGGTCAGTTGACCCCGGCAAGGTGTTCATCTAGCCTCCTCTTAAAGACCCCCAGGGTAGGAGCCAGCACCACTTCTTTTGGAAGTTGGTTCCAGATCCTAGCCTCCCTGATGGTGAAGTAGCATCTCCTGATATCTAGTCTGAATCTACCCACTGCCAGCTTGTGACCATTATTTCTAGTCACTCCTGGTAGTGCTCAGGGGAACAGGGACTTCCACAATGCCTGCTGGTCCCCTCTGACTAGTTTGTAAATGGCCACTAGATCCCCCCTCAGCCTTCTCTTGTGAAGGCTGAACAGGTTCAGGTCCCTTAGCCTCTCCTCGTAGGGCCTGCCCTGCTGCCCCCTGATCATGCCGGTGGCCCTCCTCTGGACCCTCTCCATGTTGTCCACATCCCTCCTGAAGTGTGGCGCCCAGGACTGGATGCAGTACTCCAACTGCGGCCTAACCAGTGTCGCATAGAGGGGGAGGATCACCTCCTTGGACCTGTTTGAGATGCATCTGTGGATGCATGACAAGGTGTGGTTGGCCTTCCTGACCGCGTCCCCACAGTGTCGGCCCATGTTCATTTTGGCATCAATAATAAGATCTTTTTCTGCCTCTGCACTGACGAGAAGGGAGTTACCCCCTCGTCCAAGTCGTTGATGAAGATGTTGAACAGTGTGGGCCTGAGGACCAGGCCCTGGGGGACCCCACTGCACACATCCCTCCAGGTCAAAAATGACCTGTCCACCACCACTCTCTGGGTGCGGCCCTCCAGCCAGTTAGCGACCCATTTGACTGTGTAGGTGTCGACGCCACAGTCCCCTAGTTTTTTAATGAGAATGGGGTGACAGACAGTGTCGAAGGCCTTCCTAAAGTCCAGAAAGACTATGTCTACTGCTACCCCTGCGTCTAAGGATTTTGTGACCTGGTCATAGAAGACCACCAGGTTGGTCTGACAGGACCTGCCTCTAATGAACCCGTGTTGGTTGCCCCTAAGCATAACCTCCCCTGCTGGCCTCTTGCGGACATGCGCCAGGATAACTCTCCCAAAAAGCTTACCCAGGACCGAGGTAAGACTACCTGGCCTATAGTTTCCTGGGTCCTCCTTCCTCCCTTTTTTGAAAATCGGAACCACATTGGCCCTTTTCCAGTCTTCTGGCACCACACCAGAGCACCATGAGTGCTTGTAAAGCTGTGCCAGGGGTCCCGCAATGACCTCTGCTAATTCCCTCAGCACTCTGGGGTGGAGATCGTCAGGACCAGATGGTTTAAATATATCCAATCCCTCCAGAAGTTCCCTGACTAGGTCCTCACTGACCCTAGGCGTGGGTGTGTCCTGCTTGGGGCCTACGGGGGTCCCAGTGTGGGCGGTGACCCGGTCCCTGCTCAGAAAAATGGAGGCAAAGAAATTGTTAAATAGCTTAGCTTTGTCGTCTGGTGTGATGACCAGATTTCCTAGCGTGTCTTGCAGAGGCCCAACATTACCTGGTACCTTCTTTTTACCCCCTATGTATTTAAAAAAGGACTTCTTGTTATCCTTGATCCAGGTAGCTAGTCCCAGTTCCATCTCTGCCTTGGCCTTCCTGACCGCCCCCCTGCAGCCCCGAGCAGCCGAGGTATAGTCCTCCCTGGTGATGGCCCCTCCCTTCCATTGGGTGTACGCCTGCTTTTTAGCTAGGAGACGTTCCCGTATGCTTTCAGTGAGCCATGGGGGCTTTTGCGCCCTCTTGCCCCCTTTGATCTGTGTTGAGATACCTCCCTTTGGGCTTGGAGGATCGTCTCCTTAAGGAATGACCACTCTTCTTGGACACCTGACTCCTCTCCCCTCCCAATTTAAAATAATCAGAACAGGAATTCTAGCAGCAAATGGAAGGTGAAGGTAAGGTAAACATCAGAAGCTTACACAGAAATACTGCTCACAAAGAAAACCATTCCTCTAACTTCTCATTTTAAATTTTTATATTCCAGAATTTTACTACTGTTTTGAGCAGTTTCAATTTGTTTTGCCTTCAGTAAAAGTTAAATTTTAATTTAGGAAGAGCAAAACATGTTTTTCTTACTACAATCATAATTCAAAGGTTTCATTTTTATACATATGCATTCCTCATAGAACAATCGTTTTAATTCAGGTCAATATGAAACTATTCTGCTAGTAGTTAGGACTTAAATGGCATACCTCTGTCAGACTCTTCTTTCTGATTATCATCATAGAAATGTTTGTTATGCATCAAGCCACAAGACACTTCAGTGTCTCCTGTCTAAGGCCAACCCAGAAGTGTTATTGTTAAAATTATCATGACAGCCTAATAACATGTTAAATAACATCAAGTTATGTAAAAGTGGTTAAATGGTTGTTCCATAGATGGTTGTTGGATTTTTTTAATTTTTGGTTTGTTTGTTTGTTTTTTCAGCTACCTTTTCAGGCATTCAGCATCTGTAAAAGTTTGACTTGTTTGGAGATACATTTTAGGGCTTGATCCAGAGTCTGTTAAAAGTCAACTCGAATCTGCCCATTGAATTCAATAGGCTCTCAGTCAGGTACTTTATTCTAAAACTCAACAGGCTATGATGTTTTCAGAGCTGAAAATGTTTCTACTTACTGACTTTTTTTTTTTTTTTTTTTAATTAGTATTCTGCAAACCTGTTTTTGAAGACCAGGTCTCACAAATGTTTGAATATGAGGGTACACATTTGCAAACTCTTCAGGGTATGAATTTAGCTGCTCAGGAAATTGAATTGTTCTTTGTTTGAGATTTAATATATTAATTAACTAAAACTTTTATACATTTAGCTTCTGTTTTCATTAATAAAATGCTTGGAGTCGCATAGAAAATTTTGCACAAGGGAAAATTAAATTATTTTACTGTTATATTTAACGTGTTAGTTATGATTGAATTTTTTATGAAGTTTACAAAGTTTTCAAATTAATTAATTTAACACATGATATCATTTTAGGATTTGCTCCATCAGATCTCAGTAAATCTGTTGTTAGGGACTGGGGTGTAGGTACTTTGGCTTACTGATTACTGATGATGATTAGGCACTTTAAGCATGGGTGTAGTCCAAATTGGCTTCCCGGGAGCGGGGGTATAGAGGGTCTGGTGCCTAAACTGGAACAGGAAGCTGTAGCTAAAGTCAAAACAGACCAGGGTCAGAACTCAGAGCTGGAAGCAGGGTAAGCCAAGGGTTAACCCAGGATCAGGAACCAGAGGCTAGAACTACAGGCCAAAGCAGAATCAAAAGCAGAAAACCAGAATCAGGGGGTGCCAAGGGCCCTACCAGAATTGGAATCCAGAGGTAGAGCCAGGAGTCAGAACCCGCAAGGGCATTCATTCACAGAGGGTCAGGGGCAAGAGCTTTCACATGTGCCCAGACAAGGCTAGTGTGTGCTGGGTCTGGTTTTTAAGGGCTGGAGAAGGTGGGATCTGCTGCCTGTAACTTCAGGGGATTGGATGCTCTGATTGCCTCACTCAGCCCATCTGGGATCAGGGTGCTGCTCTGGGCTTGCTGCAGGGGGTGCCTGTGCAGGGGATGAATTCCTCTGATCTTCTGCTTGGGACGGGTTGGGTCCAGGTTCTAATCTTGCCTTGTTACAAAATCTGTCTCCTCAGTTGTATAAACATCATAATTTTGTACTAGTCCATCCTGGGAAAGTGATTTTAGTACTAATGTGGAATACTGAATCATTAAAGGGGATCCTTAATATTTGTCAGGAGAGCTTTTTATCAGTCATAGCTGTGGATCTATCAGTGACATTTCAATCAGATTATAAAGCAGTACACTTAAACAGTGACTCAACTATTGAAATGTCAGTTTAATTTAAAATTGCCTTCACAGACGACAATAATTTATAACCATAATTTTTCCTTTCATACACATGTTTGCACATACACAAATATTATGTACTACTCCATGCTTCATAGCTATTTTAAATTTTGTTTGTACTTGTATTAACAGGTCATCTGTAACCCTAATCTTGCTTTACTATAATATCATTAACAAAACAATTTTAAGTGGTCAACTTTTATATTATAATTCTCTTGTCCAAAAAGTTGTCAGTTTGTATAAACAGGTGGTTTTCAACCTTCTTAGCCTCCACACCCTCCATAACTTTTACCATCTCTTCTGCTGAGAATCACTGAACTACCTTCTAAATGTAAGAAGTTATAGAGGGTGCTTTGAGGCTAAAAAGATTGGACAACCACTCACCCAGCTGGTGTAAGGTGAGGACAGAGGATATCAGCTGCCCCCGTGTGCCCTGTTCTGTCAACCATCTGCCCTCTCCCCACCTGATGGGAGATTCTTGGCCCCCAGGTTGTCCCTCTTGGTTTTCATATACTGATGAAGTGAGCCATCTGTCCCCAGGCCTCTCCTGCTGCTCCTGTGTGTGTGGCAGGAGCAGGGGGTGGGGGCGCACGCTGGGCTGAAAAGCATGACTCTAGCCCTGGGTCTGCTGAAGACCAAGCTGCTCAGAGTTGGGGGACAGGGAGGGAGAAGAGAGGCTGCTGGGCTAGGGGAGGGCAGCAGGAGTGGCAGTCCCAGAAGAGCAGTTGTGGGTGCCACTGAGGTAGCTGAGCAGACACAGGTTGATGGATTGGGGAGGAGAAACACTTACCTCTTCATGCAGGGCCTGGGTCCTGCGGCTCCCTTAAAGGGATGTAGGTCACCCTGTTTGGGAATCCCTGGTATAAACTGATAGATCTGTAGCCTGTGACAGCTTTGGGTTTATATACTTTCAACTATCAGGGGTTTTTTTAACTGTACACAAACACTTACATCCATGTTCAACTATGTTCAGCTGTTGTGTGAAACTTCTTACAGTTCAATTTTCGCCCAATTAAAAAAAAATTTTTTCAGTGTTCAGCTCAGTTCTTTAGTTCACTTTGACAAATTGGGGTGAATGACCTCTCAATATAGGAAGAAACTTCAGTTCATGGTGAAACTGAAATGATTGTGTCTAAGCAAGATGGTGGCTTTCTATATGGGATCTTCAAAAAGTTACCAAAGAGTAGAAATGTGATTTTAAAATGCTTCAGATGTCCATATTCTTGAACTTTAGTTTGGATGGTAGGGCCATTGCTCAGTTCACTTAAAAAAAAAACAAACCCCAAAAACAAACAGATCATGATGATCATATACAATAACAGTGGCCTTTCTTGTTCACAGTCCAGTTTGAAGGCAAGTTGTCTTTCTTGTGATGTTACTTTGTAATTGTTTTTTCCTAGAATATGAAGTCTAAAATCTTATGTAAACCTCCTAAGGATCAGTTCTGCCTTTTGAATTTCAGCAGTTTTAAGCAGTGTATAAACCACTCTGCTTGTTTTTCTCATGTCTTCTGTCATGCCATATACATAAATTCTGTCCACAGTCTTTGAAGACTTTAGATACTTATTTAATCAATCCATTATATATTACTTCTGTGCTAGATTCATTTGTGTTCAGCCAATTATTTAACCAGTTAATGACTTGCTTTGTTTTCTTATATAACATAGTTTGGTGGGATGCATAAGGAAGAAGTTCATTTTAAAATGTCTTTTTCCCCGCAACAAACATCAATTAAATGTTTTACCTACTCATTGATATAACTTTGAGAGCTTCATCTATTGTCTTGTAAGTATGTTTTCTAATTGTTTTTTTTTCCTTATTTAAAATAAGAATGCGTATTCACAGAGGTACACATGCTTATGATTTCCTAGCAACTAAATTTTCTCTGAATTCAGTTCTTGTCATTCAGAGTATCTGAGTAAAGCTCATTGCTCCTCTCTGGACTTGCGTTAAAAGCTTAAGTAAATGTTTTAATGTTGGTTTGTTTTGTCAAAAACAGAGAATTATTTCTGTTATCTCTGTACTTCATGCAGGTAACCATATATGACATATAAAATTTAAGAGCTTAAGGTGTCTAAGTTGATGGTAAACGGATTGCAAAAACATTTTTAAAAACCACTATGTTTGGGCAATTTATATACATATTATTAAAATCCATGCTGCTTGGTGGTATTATAATATTTATACTTTCTTGCTCCTATAAAAATTCTTACTTCTAAACTTGTCAATTGTGAAGCTACTGAAAATGTTTAGAGCAATTTTTTAAAAATTTGAAGTCAGTTAAGCAAGAGTCTGTGAAAATTAGCTCTTCTACAAACAACGTTTCTAAAAATCACCAGATTCTTATTGTGCGGGCCCTCTCCCAATCCCATCCTCGTCGCCATGTGCGGGCGGTGGGGAGCGATCTGGGCCCTTTTTTGCTCCGTGCGGGCTGTGGCCAGCAGCCCGGGCACACTGGATCGGAGAGAACAGGCGACACGCTAGAATTAGGCACAGACGCTTAATGGTTGATTCAAGATTGTTTACTTACGCCGAAGATGGTCGCGGTGTAGGCTGGGCAGTTTCCCAGGCACAGCTCCGCTTAAACCCTCGTTTGAGGACTCAGACAATATTCGATCACTCCCACGGAATTGTCGAGGCTCCGTGGATCCTTTCGAAGAGCTCTAAATAGACTCACACGAAGTTTGCTAGGCTTTGTGGAACGAAAGTGCGCAGGGAAGGGATACGTCGAGGATTGCGAACGGCGATGGGGAGAAGCTAGAGGCTGATCAGACCCCTGTTGCCTGCTTAAAATGCGCTGGGTTCGATAGGCTCCACAGCGCTTAGAGATCTTCACACAGCGTGAAGTCTCCTCCTGGTGTTCGTGGAGTCCTCCCTTGCGGGGGTTCTCCTCGGAGTTCTCCAACTTGGGCGGAAACCACCCAAGCCTTTT
>NW_005842736.1:174722-184809 GCF_000455745.1 Alligator sinensis | reverse complement strand
CAAGCCAATCACTAGCCGCCACGTGTGAATAATTTAACGCAAGCCAATAATGGGGCTCGAATTAGAATACGAATGGCGGGAACTCTTTGCAACAAGCATCTCTATGCTGCAAAGAAGAGATGCACACTGCAAAGAAAGCTACCATTTGGCAGGAAAATAATTCATTGGTGCCAAAGCACACACAAAAACAAAAATCACACCCTTTGGGTTGTGACACTTAACTCTTTTCTTGTTTTGTAAGCACCTGACCTAATTGTTGTCACCCACATAGTCTCAGTGGTTCCACATGTACCCCTCTGCTCCTTGAGATAAACTGTATTGGAAAGTTTGTTATGGAAAGAGTTAGCTCTCTCAAACAGTGATATATCAGTGATTCTCAACCAGGGTGTGGAGGCACCCTGGGGTGCTGCCAGATCTTTAAAGGGTGCCATGAGGTGTTAGAGAGAGAAGCAGCTAATGTAAGAAGAGAAGGGCAGATTCATGCTTTTCCTTGCCTGGATGATTCCTCATCCCTAGTGCCAGGCCCCTCTGCAAGGAAGTAAGCACTGCAAGGTGTAAATTAGTTTTTGAAAACAAGTGTTAGTCAGTTCACTGAAGTTATGGAGGGAGCCTTGAGTCCAGTGAAGGGTGCCTGAAGTCCAAAAAGGTTGAAAACTACTGGTGTGTATGTGTATATGTGTATATGCCTAATACTCGGTCTGAAGAGGTAAAATGAGCATGTGCCACAAGACTAAGCAAGAGAGTCTGGTGGCTCAAGGAGACATACTTGTTGGTGAACCTGAGCTACATCCATGTACTGTGTCTTTGGCAGTAGCCTGAAAATGATCTGTAGGCTCCCTCCACATGTTACAGGTATCGCACAATTTTACTGGTTAATTGCACAATTACCTGAAGACTAGCTACATGTGCAAAGCAGCTATCACTCCATAAAAAGCTCCAACCAGCTATAAAGTTAGGCCTCAAAAATGTGTACTAATACTTTATAGCTGGTTCTAACCGAGCTTCATTTTGCACATATAGCAGGGTCTGCCCTGCAGCTGGGAGCCCTGTCAGCCAAAGGGGCAGCTGCATGGGTGCACCATGCCCAACTAGGGTGGGGAGTCCCACAAGTGAGGGGACTCAGCCCCAGCAGCTGCTAACACTGGGTCCTGGCAACACGAAGACCCAGAGTCTGCAGCTGTGGACACTGGGTGCCGGGACCCATTTGGGCCCTGGTAACTTGAGGGCATGGTTGCTCCAGGGGTGTGTGAAACCTACAGGCCTAGGGGATCACAGAAGCTGCAATATCCCAGGCTTGGGAGTGTGAAATGCACCTCCAGTCCTGGGAGATCGTAGTAGTTGCAATACCCCAGGACTGGGGATTTCACACACCCCTGAGTCTGGGAGATAATGGCTGCTGCAATGCCCCAGCCTCAGGGATGCATGGGGCACTCCTTCAGGTAGAAGCCCCTCAATTGAGGGGGCTCCCAGCCATGGCAGCTTGCTAGTGCAGGGGTAGTCTGGGATTGGGCTTCCCCTGCACCAACAATAAGGCACTATGGGATCTAATGAACAATCCCACAATTGCGCCTCCTACCATGCACATGAAGAGGGGGTTGTAACCATGTTGCCTTTTTAAGCCTTTGGGAAATACATCCTGCTAATTTGTACTGTTAGTTTAACTTGGGTCCCCGACTGTTTTCTGAAAGATAATAAATGACACTTGCTCTGTTTAGATGTATAAGAATGATTACAGGGCATGTTGCAACTTTTTCACCCAGGGAATTATTATAACAGAGTGCCAGCATTGATTACAGCTAGCATTGATTAACTAGAGAGATGAAAGGCAGAAGATGTAATTGTGTTTCTTGAACAATGAGAACTGAGTTTGCTTATAGCCAAAGAGTTCCTGATGCACTGTACCATTATATGGTTGTTTTTAGTTTCATTGGATTTATTTCTCTCTCCATTTTAGACTGAGGGAAATTCTGGCTGTTGGGTGGTGGTGATGATGAGATTAGAGATGTAAATACTGATTTAAATAAATATTAGTTTAACCTGTTGTAATTACATCAGGTTCTGAGGGGGTGATAATAAGACCCAGGCCCACACCTGCCCTGCTGGAGGGGGGCTGCACCCACGTGCCTCAAGCTGCATGAGGAGCAGTAGGCCAAAGTGGCCCTGCCAGGCAAGCAGTGCAGCCCAGGAAGCCCTGGGCAAAAGGGGCAGCAGCCAGCGAGGGGCTGCAGCCACCAGTGTGCAGCTTCCTAGGGCCAAGTGCAGCAGCACAGGATGGAGGGAGGAGGAAAGAGTCAGGCAACAGCTAGCGAAGGGCTTTACCAGCCTGCTGCAGCCACTGGCATGCTGGGAGGGAGCAGGCAACCCTCCCTTCCCCTCTTCTCTCCTCCCCTCCCCTTATCACTTATTCCTCCCTCCCTGTGTAGCCTAGCTATTATGTATTAGTCACCCTTCCCCTCACCTCTTCACCCTTCTCTCCCTGCTACTCCTCTTTCTCTCCTTCCCTACATCCTGCCCTGCTGCCTTCCAGTTCCTGCTGGGGCACCGCAGGGCTTCCTTTCCCCCCCACTTCCGACCTGGTCTGTTCCTGGCCCCAGGCTAAATGATAACCAGTAAGCTAGAACTGGTTATCACTGAACTGATCGTTTAAACAATTAATTATTTAACCATTCACATCCCTAGATGAGATCTGGGTTGTGTTGTAGGAAGGGCCTACACAGTCAGATGGGTCGCAGATTGGCTGGAGGGCTGCACCCAGAGAGTGGTGGTGGATAGGTCTTTTTCGACCTGGAGGGATGCGGGCAGCAGGGTCCCCCAGGGCTCAGTCCTCGGGCCTGCACTGTTCAACATCTTCATCAGCGACTTGGATGAGGGGGTGAAAAGCACCTTGTTCAAATTTGCGGATGACACTAAGATGTGGGGAGAAATGGGCACACTGGAGGAGAGGGACAGGCTGCAACTAGATCTAGACATGTTACAAGGGTGCGTGGATGGGAATGGGATGGGATTCAATACTGACAAGTGCAGGGAACTGCACCTAGGGAGAAAAGAGAGCCAGCAGCATACCTACAGGCTGGCAAATTCCCCTCTCATCAGCACAGAGACAGAAAAGGATCTTGGAGTCATTATAGACTCCAAGATGAACATGGACTGCCAATGTGGGGACGCGGTCAGGAAGGCTAACCGCACCTTGTCATGCGTCCACAGATGCATCACAAGCAGGTCCATCCAAGGAGGTGATCCTCCCCCTCTATATGACATTGGTCAGGCCGCAGTTGGAGTACTCTGTCCAGTTCTGGGCACTGCACTTCAGGAGGGATGTGGACAGCATCGAGAGGGTCCAGAGGAGGGCCACTTGCATAATCAGGGGGCAGCAAGACAGGCCCTAGGAGCGGAGGCTAAGGGACCTGAACCTGTTCAGCCTTCACAAGAGAAGGCTGAGAGGGGATCTGGTGGCCGTCTACAAACTGGCCAAGGGGGACCAGCAGGCTATGGGGGAGTCCGTGTTCCCCCGAGCAGTACCAGGAGTAATGAGGAACAACGGCCATAAGTTGACTGAGAGTAGATTCAGGCTAGATATCAGGAGGCACTATTTCACAGTCAGGGTGGCTAGGATCTAGAACCAACTTCCAAGGGAAGTGGTGCTCGCTTCTACCCTTGGGGTCTTCAGAAAGAGGCTAGATAATCACCTAGCCAGGGTCATTTGACCCCAGCATTCTTTCCTGCCGTGGCAGGGTGTCAGACTTCATGATCTGCTCAGGTCCCTTCCGACCCTACCAACTATGAAACTATAAGGGTGTCAGAGAAATTCAGGGAGGGACACAAATATGTTGGGGCATAGGGGAAAGAGGTTTTGAGCTGTAGCAAGAAGCAGACATTAGCAGTGGTGAAATGAATTGAGAATAATGATAAGGGCGAGGGGATGGAGGGGGCCTCGTCCAAGACTTTGAGATGGAGATTGAGTGGGGTTATGGAAGTATGGCAATTAAGAGGAATGCCCTGTCAGCCGAACTGTATCATCCTTTGTGTGCTGTAATCTGGAAGCCCTGCCTGTAATGCCAGGATCTGAGACGGGCCTGCTTCTATCCTTGGATTTTTGGTGCAGGATCCTGAGGCATGATTTGGGGAAAGGAGGAGGCCCTGTTGCTATGCACAAGTGCACACATGGGTGCATGTCTGGGGGAGCCTTGCACCTTTACAAAAGACACAGTCCCTCCCACCTGTATGAGCCAAGATCTTGGTAGGTCTCTCCTGGCAGTTTCGAGCTTCTCTTTGCCCCCAGCTTTGGGACAAAGGATTGGAGGGGCGAGCCTGGTTTGGAACAGCTACATCTGGGCCTTAACTCCATTTTGCACAGACTTAAGATGCTTTCAAGTTATGCAAAACACCTTGGCTTGTCTTACAAGGATTTGTACAGGATGCTTTGGATATGGACGATCTTGCCTCAGACAGGGGGTTGAGTTAGATGCTCTCTGGAACTCCCTTCCAGTCCATCTGTGATTCTATGAAAGAGCTACTCCTATAGATATATTAGCTAAGTAATGCAATAGGAAGACATAACAGCCTCTGTATCGCTGAAAATGTAAATAGCCAAGGATAAAAAGGAAATATTTAGAGCTGCATGGGGTTATGGCTAGAAATAAAGTAATAGAATGAACAAAGTGAAGAGTAAGGCTGAATGCTCTTATTAATTGTGGTATGTTTTACACTGTAGAAAACAATGAGAGAACTGTCTTAGGACTTTTTTAACTCTACAGAACATTAGAAACATCTGTGTTTCTACAGGTCTGTATTTTCCAATTTGAGTATCCTTTACTGAAGTCCTGAAAAGCTTATAAGGTTTTGACTCCACAGTCTAATTTGTGTTGGTAAAATTTGTGCCCATGGTGAATAATCTTGCGTTTAAGGGACAGGCATAGTAAGGAGCAGATATGCATAAGGAACATAAAGTTTAGTAAGACTCTACACAGGCATAAGCATTTACCTGTATAGGTAAGGCTCAACTTCAAAAATGTTGCAAGAAGAGCAAGAAATTGATTGAAAGATGAAGAGAAGAAAGGGAGGACAAGAAAAAACCATGAACTCTTGTGTATGTCTCTGTTTAATTAGATATATATCTTATATGTGCTAGTTCTTAATATCTAACATTAATATGACTTTAATCTAAAAGCTCTTTTCTTTCAGTAACCTCTATGCTTCTTTTAATGCCCAGGGTCATTTTAGAAGGGAAAGACTTGTTTTTGGCACAAAACTTTAGGATATACCTTTGTACTATAGAAGAAACATAGCACACCATATTAACTACATTAGCACATAGCATGCTGTATTAACACCCATAAAGATGATTTCTCTTTTTTTTCTTTCTGAAGAGTTGAATGGGTAATATATTTAAGAAAAAAACATTTTTGACATAGAGCTAAATGAATCTACTTGTATGTTGCTGTTTATCTGGGTGCATCTACATGTGATATTAATGCAATGCAAGTAACTCCAGCACAGTTTACACTGGAGTTTATTGCTCCTGGTGCAGCATTTACACATGCACCCAGGACCCACAGCACGTTGAACCAGGGTGGCGCAGCCCGAGATGGCAGGATTCCAGGCAGATCAGCCTTCGGTACAGGGCCGCTCTGACCTGGCTCAGTGTGCTGCAGAGGGGGTGGCTGGGGCTGGCTACAGGCAGCACCTGCACTGTAGCACCCTCACGCCACAGCCAGTCCCGTCAGTGTCTCCCTGTGTGTTTCAGTGCACATAAGTACTCTGCTATAGGATAGTACTTGTATTGGGCAGTACCGTCCTATAGTGAGGTTGCTTAGTTTGCTGCGGTCTAATAGTGTTGTAGATGTGGATGGCGATGCTTTACTGCAGAGCTAATTAGTCATCTCTGCAGTAAAGCATCTCATGTAGATGCACCCCTGTCTATGATTTGTTTTGTAAAAAGCTTTATACCATTATCTCAATCACCATAAGATTATTACAGTGAAAACTTGATATAGTGATTTAATTTCATTATGTCCAGTGGAGATACAAACATTTTCAAAGGTATTATCCCTTTGTAAAAGTTCTTTCAGCAATCTGTCTTGTTCTGTTGGCATTCTCAGATTTTGATTTATTTTTACCATATGCCCCTCTAGCCTGCTTGTTAACACCAAATAATTATTATAGATCCCATCTAATATATCTGTAAAAAATAAATTATACATTGAAATAATATTTTACATGTTAAGAATAAAGACTGACTTTTATCTAAATGTAACGTGTTGATGAGTTGGAGTAAATGGTGCTGTGGCTGACTAAGTAAAGAAAAAGGTTCTCACCTGGGACAAAATGGTATGAGAGACTTTCCTCATAAAATATGGATATAGAAGGAGTGTTTAGTAGCAGAACATAAAATGAAGAATTATGAATGCCATGTCCAAGCTAGAAACACTTAATACTTGGAATCTCTTTAGGCAAGTAATCTCTGACCTGGTTTGACCAGTGGGTTTGAACTCCTAAATCACGTAAGCAACTGAGCTAGAGGCTGGAGGGGGGGAAATGAGTTGGTACCAGTAGGTTTCTTGCTGAATAGAGAATTGTAGGGAGTTTGAAGAATAATATTCAATGTCTGATAGATAAATACACATTCTTAATGGCATAAAATTATAATTGAAGTAAACTGGCTAATTGACAATAGTAATTTGGTGAATTTATACAAATGAAAGACTGATTTAATTTGGTAATTAAAGATTTGAGACACAGAGAGCAATTTCAGAATAATGATTCTCTTTATTATGGGAAAACAACTTTTATATGTAAGGCATTTTTCCCCCTCATAAATGTAGAAATCTGTCAGACTGGAGGGCGCTATCAACAAGTATATAGTATTAAGGTGAATTTGTCACCATGAGAGGGAATATAACCACATCTAAGACTACAAATAGAAAATAATACAATTCCTTTTTTGTTTTGTTTTGTTTCGTTTTATTTGCATTACAAAATTTTAAGTGTGGTCAAAAACAAAGGTTGGCAGCATGATTTCCTGTTTTTTTTCCCCCCTGGCTACAGGGGAAGGGAGAAGCAATGGTGGTATGTGCACAGCTCCTAGCTGGCCTGCCCTGGCTCAGCTCCTCACCAGCTGGAAGCTGCACTCGTGCCCCAGCTGGCGAACCAGCTGTTGGTGGGGAAGAGGTTCTTTTAAGTTACCGGCCAGTCTGCACAGAGAAATTAGACAGTTTTAAATGCATTGTTTTTAGAATTGATTTAGTTAAGTTGGTGCATGCCTCGTGTTTGGACAGTCTCTCTAAATCCGTTAAATAGCTGATAAAAAATTAACTATAAACAGGGTGGATTGATTTACATCAAGTTGATTTAAATCAGCAAGCCTAAAGCCCAATTTAAATAATTGATTTTTATCAACATTCCCATTTTATTCTTTGTTTTGTTTTTTTTAAAAGGAAAATATATTTTCATTGGTCAATATAACAATTAGAACATATTGTTTTACAACTAAATATAGTTTTTACAGTTTATTTGGTACATACGTTTCCAATGTACAAAAACTAGTTATAGATATTTTAAAAATATATAGCTTAACATATTTCAATTGTTAGAAATCCTACATTTTAGTATGCTGTAAAATAGTGACATATATTTCTTATTCGCTAGATGATTCGTTTTTTGCTTATATCAAGCTGCATTAAGGTGGCAAAGGGAATTTTAATTAAACACAAAACCAGCACTTCAGATTTATTAAACTAAACTAATGCTTTGGATACAGACTTTTTTTGCCAAAACATACTGTACATTTACAACTACTTCATTAAACATTATTAACTTTTATAGTATTGGATGTTTCTTTCAGGTTTTTAGAACTCGTAAGTCTCATCCTCCTCCCCCTTTTTATTCATAGACTGGAAGAGAAAAACAAGCTCTCCTGCCTTTTCAACTCCTGATTGACTTCTCAGTTTTGAATGAACCAGTCCAAATGAGGAGCTTCTTACTCTGCTCCTTGTCCCTCCTCCACATAAGAAATTTCAAGAAGTTAACAACAAACCAAGACTCCTTCTCCCTGGGACATAACCCCTCCCACCTAATAATCCATGTTTGCTGCTGTTGTAACCTCCTGGCCAGTATTTTAGTTTAGAGACCTGGATAAAACACTTGAGAAGTTAATGTTTACGTATCTGTACATATGCAAAGGGACCAAGAAAGGCCATTAACTGAAGTACCCAGAACTATTTGAAAGCACAGGATTAGTAGTTAATGAGCAAACGGTTGTTTTTCCCTGAGCTGGAGATCAGGTTTCTGTTATGGGTGCAAAATCATAAATATTCATAATTTGAGAGCTGAGCTAATCTGAGCTCAGAGAGAATAAAATGGGAGTTTGAAACTATCCAAGATGATCAAGAAGTACACCTAATGATGTCTGCTGGAGTCAGAGGCCAGATTCCAACATCTCTGATGATTTGATCCTTTGCATCCAGTAGTACAGATCCTGCATCTCCCGTTCTTCCTGCCCTCCCCTGAACTTGCCCTCCTCAAGCCTGTGCCCCCTGGCACCCATCCCTCCCTCTTGCCATGACCACTTACCTTCTAGCTCTGGTTCTAGTCCTACTTTAGCCTGGGGCATGGAGCGCATGGTTGCTCTGGCCCCAGCCTAGACGTGCAGCAGCAGTTGTGGTGGTGACAGCTCCTGGGCTGTCACCACAACTGCATGGCCAGGCTGGGTCCAGAGCAACCATGTCCTCCATTTCCCAAGTTGGAGTAGAACCAGAGCTGAGGTCATTACTGGAGGATAGGCAGCAGGGCTTTGGGGGACAGGGGCAATAACTTCTGCTCCAGCTCTGATTTCTGACTCTGGGCCAGGGCCAGAGCTAGAGTCTGAGCCACATCAGTCACCTGTCCCCCTGTCTATACTTGAATCTAAGATGAGCAGCTTTTTTCTCCATGTTAAATGCAGGGGGAGGGAACCTCATCTTGGGCTTGAGTAAATAAGGTAAGTTGATTATGGCAAACTTCTTAACTACAACTTACTAGTGCAACAAAAATCAGAGCTAAACCATCAAAAACCATGAAGGAAGAGATGCTTTTAGTATAACGAAGTAGATATGGAGGGTGTTGTTAGGAAACTGAGAATGAAGTTTTCAGTGATTGATTGTGCATGTGCGGAATAGATTTATGGTTGCTTCGAGAACCAGGTCTTTAAAATTTGTTTAGGGAGAGGGGATTGGCAGTATGCACATGCAGGTGTGTGTAAACTCTCAAACTGACTGGGTGCTACTCTGCCTTGCCTTCTACCTGACTTCCAACTAACATGGCTCCTTCTGTCTAATTTCATTCTAGTAGGGTAGTCTCCACTAAACCCATTTTCTGCTATATATTGTATGTTGTATGCTATAGTTCTGCAGCCTGAACACATACCTCAGAGCTTCGTGCATTCCTCTGTCCCCTACCCTCCCCGCCAAATCTTATGAGGTATCTTACATCTGTCATCTGTATTTCAATGACTCGTTAGTATCTTATGTGACTCCCTCTCATAATAGCAACTGTATCTATATTCTTTCTTTCTAATGCATGCCCAGTTCCCCATTCTTTTTTCTTTTCCATATATCCCCATTGGCATGGTCTCTGTGCCCTCTCTTTCTCCATTGTTGTTATTTCTCTTATCTGGAAGGTTAGCCAGGGTTTCAAAAGATTAAACCTCATTCTTCTTCCTTTCCCACCTGTCCCCATTGCCATGGTCAACTGTTTTTCAGTCTACAGACATTTGAGGGAGTTGCCTTAACCTGAGGTTCTCCTAAAAAGATGGTGGTGGCTCCAGAAGTCCTGTTCCCCCCCCCCCCCAATCTTTCAGATTCACCCTGGTCCTCCCCACCCTTATTTGTGGTGTTCAGTCAGTTGTTGCCCATTGTCTACTATGAAACATGCAAATGAATGGGATGTGGCTTGCAGTGATGGTTAACCTGTGTTATGATGCATCCAAACAAACAGACAGCAGTAGAATCAAGTTGTTTATAAAGACTCCAAAACTCCAAGATTGATCTCCATCGTAGTTTTATTTTGCATTTGATCACATTTTTATCTTAAAAGAAGGCCAAAAAATAAGGGG
>NW_005842736.1:174211-174709 GCF_000455745.1 Alligator sinensis | reverse complement strand
ATTCCTGAAGATCCATATACATTTATTTCACATTTCATTTTTGTCATCAATTCATAACTTTTAATATTTGGGGGCATTGTGATTACCTGCTGATAATTTCATTCAACACTGACTTGTTCAAACACTTATCCTTATGATCTGACAGCAGGGCATTTTTTCACATAAATTTTGTGTGTGTGTAAAAAGTTTAAATATATATATTTAAAAAGTTGTTATCAGCATACATATTTGTGTACATACATGTGTGTATATGCTGCTCATTACCCTCTTTAGGGTGAAAAGTACTCTTTTTGGTAACTGATACAGTTCTTTTAGAATTCTGAAATATACTGTTAAAGCACACGAACATTACTAGATATTTCCAAACACTATACAAGGATGATAGAAATCTTACAATCAGAATTTTTTATTTAAAATGTATTGTATAGTTATTTAAGCTGTACTGAGGGATCTACTTAAAGCGCACAGAGGGGAAGTAAAAATTGTAGACCACTCTTT